>NC_070600.1:14722647-14902647 GCF_027409825.1 Scomber japonicus | reverse complement strand
ACCAGTTGCCAGTAAAGTTCCTGTAATCTGTACACAGGAATGTACAGATCCCAGTGTTGGTAGTGAAACATTTGTACACCATGTGCAAGGAGGGAAGTGAGAATGAAAATGGGCAAGATCGCTAACACCATCTCTCCTCTTTCAATCAATAACCCTGTGATTCTAATAGACATTGATTGTATCTGAATCCCAGATCCCAAGTCACAAATGTGATTATAAAATGGCCAGTCTTGACACTTTATTGAAAACAATGAGGCTGGAAAGAGAATCGGGAGGAGGGAGGGAGTGGGAGTGAGTGGCTGGGAAAGATGGATTAATCTTCTGCTTGTCAGTTTGCCGAAGTCTTCTCCTTCATCCACTTCTTCTTTTGTGTGTTTGTGTACATACGTGTGTTTACGTGCAAGCAAATGTGCACAGTCCTTGCAAGGTGTCAGGACTAGTGTGTGTGTATTGTGAAGTGTTGACCAATTGCAAGAGCAACAATATTGAAGAGTTACGAATACAGTATTCCAACTGCAGCAGTACCTACCTTATCTCAGCTGTGAGGGCTGTGATGGATGGTTAGATGGACCCATCAGTCTCTATGTATCCATCCTAAAGAAACAAACTCAAATCAACCATGATTTATATGGTGCTTGTTAAAGATCAATGTTATTGCTTTTGTTGCCCTATAACATAAAAGAACAACAAAACTGACTGATTTGGATTTGTGTTGTTTAGATTTATGAAAGGTTTATATATAAGATGAAAAATCAGCATTTTGTATGTTTTCTTAACTGATGACAGACTGAAACTGATTTTACAGCTGTGTTTATAATCCTTACTAATCAACCATCAGCATCAACTGTCAGAAAACATTAATAATTCACATAAAGCTTCCTCGAATTAAAAGATCTGTCAGTCATTTTGGGAGTTATACTGTAGGAACTTCGAATCTTGTAGACAAGGCTTCCTTTTTGTTTGCATGTGGTTGTCCGTTTATGTAGGTTAAGGCTGGTAATATTTTTTATTGTCTTCAAACACTGGACAATCATGAAAATTCCAAAATCTTTAATCTGTCTCTCAGTACTTTACTGTACCACCTCTGTCTGTGGCTCTCTTCTTCAAACACATTTATTCCCACTGAAAATCTAAAAATTAATCACATATAGACTTTCTTCTGTTCATAAAGGCTCAACAGGCTCAGACTCAAACAGGAGTAAGAAATAATTGTTGTGGACAGCAACAGATTTGGTGCTCGAGTATTTACGGCAGCAGGACAATGATGGACTTAATCAATCTATATTCATCATAAGGAAGGAATATGTCACCCAGTGCAAAAGTGTTACGAAGCTACATTTGCTACACATTCAGCTATCTGTCCGATGAAAAAGTTGAACCTCGATCATCCAATAAGGAGCTGCATTGACCAATCACACACATACTCGCCATATCATCTCTCCACTATAAATGTATCTATAACTAAAGACCCTGTGTCCTAGTCTTTTACTTTCCTTTAAAAAACTCATCTATTGCACCATCTTGACTGGCTTGTATTTCATCACCTTAACGCCTCCATCAATGTAGCCCCTTCCATTGTTTTAACACAGAGCTGTTCTGAATGCAGCCTTATTGGGATCAATCTAGTATTGGTTTTGTCTTTTCACTGAATTTGTTGATGATAAGAAAATATAAAATAACACCAGATAGTGGAATGTGGCCATATGCGGCCCAGATCACCTCTAAATGTGGTGATAAAGCTATCAGATCACAATGCATCCTCAATGCGTCTTAGGTACGTTCACACCTGTACTTAGAGCTTTCCACTTGTGATCAGATCACTGATGATGCATCTTAATGCCAGGTGTGAACAGGGTCTCAGGGCACATGGAGATACAATGAGCCAGAATAGAACAATATGAGCAATCCTAGAATTTGTGAAAGAAGCTGTGGGCAGGAACCCAGTCTGAGTGCACTAACAGGTGTAAAGTATATTTAAACGCTCAGGATGTGTTCTGTAAACACTATTTCAAAATGTGAGAGTCAGTTAAACAGTCCTTAAATGCATTTTCCCTCTACCGCAGCTCTGCATTGCAGTGGATATCATTTATGTGTGACTGATCACCATTTGTGCATTGATGACATTTCCATCGGGCATTCGTGTGCATGTGGATGTGTTTGTATGCATGCCTGTTGTCGGTGTAGGTGTATCAAATATGTTTCTGTGTTTTTGTTGAATGCAGTGCCAGTATCAACGACACTGCTGTGTGGTTTGGAAGGCTCTGGCAGGTATTTCATACTAGTTTACATAATTCCTACTGCAATGAAAGCTGCGATAAAGCTATTTTCTAAACCTTCACTTGTGACACAAGTGTACACTAAAACATCAGTTTCACCTTTTACTGCTGCACCTCTTCTCTACCTGCCAGTAGAATTGTTTAAAAAATCTAGCCATGTTTTCTTTTTGGTTTTTGAGCTATTGGTATTTTAAAGGAATGGACTAGTAATGCTGGAGAGACTTACCTTTTATGTTACAATATATTCATTAGCTTTTGCTCAATTCACTAAAGGCTTATGCTGCTGTTTGAGCAATTTGTTCTCATTGCAATGTCATTGTGGAATGATCATAATTTTCCCCTGGCCTACAGTAGACATGAAAGTGTGTACTTATGCTGTTTTAGTTTGTTTGCTTGGTGCTTTTTCTTGCATTCACATTGCTTTTTTTTATCATAGAAACATCACAAGCAATGCAGAGTGGGATTATAAAGTATTACTACAACTACAGTACAAAAGATTCAATGAAGGATTATCAAAAGCAGGCTCGATCCAGGACAACGCATTAAAAAGGATTTCTACAGCGAATGTGACTGCACATGCAAACAACAAATGCTGCATCTTGGGTATCCATTGAAATGTTTTAATAAAGATGCCCGACTGTGTATTGTTTGACTAGCAGGCCTGGAATTGTCGCTTTTACAGTGTTTTCTCACTCAGCTTTTTAAATCAAAGCACTATGATGTGTTTTGTCTGCATAGCATGTGTGTGTTCTTGCAATTTCATACTGACAGATGATAGTAATAGGATGTTTTGTTTTATCTTCATTCATACATTTGTAGCTTTGGTGCAAAATATAGTAACACTGAAGTATTTGTCTACATGCCAGAACATTCATTCTTGTTATTGTTTGTTCACGAAGTGCAGTGGCCCCTCTGTCATAACCCCCATGCTAAATGAAAATGATGTAGTCTGTCACTCATTGCTTATGTTAACACATAGAGCACTTTCTGGCAGAGTGCAATGACACTGCGTGTTTATGACATGTTTTCAACCATGCATAATTACACCATTTACAGCTCTTCTGTCAGACTTGGAAGACAATGTTCAATTTAAAATGTAAATGTGCTCCCTCTATGTTCGATCAATTAGCAGCCAAAATAGCGTTATGGTTGATTTAATGTTTTCCCTTCCTATTTCTCCCTCCTCATCATATTACTGTTGCTCATCATGTATCATCATGCACAAGCTGAATCAAGATTAAATGCCAAGGACATAGTAAAATGAATGTATTCTTAACTATATCCAGTGAAGGTTTACTTGACATGCATGTCATTTTTCACTATGATCAGTGGAGAAGGTGAGATGAAGGCCCAGAGATGGATGAATTGTGGGAAACTCATTTAATTTCACCACCCAAGTGTTTAAAGCAGGAAACTTGCATGCATCTAGGTCTGTGATTTGTTTATGTTGTCATATCCCTTGAAACTCTCCCTTCAGTTTTTAAAGTCTAAGTATCTGCTTTATAAAGATAGTTTAACTGCAGGTCAGTGGATCCAAAATAAATTCATTACATGCACAAAAACATCCTTAGACATACATATTCAGTTAAGCCATCAGGACAGATAAACATCACTAGACAAGAGCATCTGGAGACATAGACCTTGAAAACAAAGCTATTACAGAGAGAGGATATGAATACGCACATAGATTTGGCCAATGGAAGCATTCCAAAGGGGAAGTGGAAGGAGGCATAAAGATAGTGTGTAATGTGGAACGGTGCCAGTCGATATTGTGCTGAAAGCTGCTGGTCAAGTTGGTGAAAGATACTGTCAATAGATTACATATCCAGAGACCACAGAAATGGTTTCCCAGAACCGTGTGTGTGTGTGTGTGTCTGCTTGTGTGTGAGAAAGAGGAAGGCCATATGAGTGAAATACACTTGTTCACTCACACTGGACAGTCTGGCTTATTCCTTATCAGTCTACCTTGCCTTGTGAAAGAGATGAATACACTGTTATCATTTTGTTGGCTGCAAAGAAGACTTGGGGCCATGACACACCAAGCCAACAGTAGGCTGTTTGGAGCTGATCAGCTGTCGTAGCTCATCTGTGACCATTGCCTGTAGCTTTTGTCGTTTGACCACCACTGTTGGCTCTACTTGGGTCTTATCTGCTGCTGTTTGGCCATTTGAGCATGTTGCAGTGGAGGCAATTGCTGAGAGGGAGTTCTTTGACTGGCTGTTCAGCCTATTAAATTAATAATTTCTCCCATTTATCACTGTCATTTTTCCTTATCTTCTGCCTCTTAACTTTCTTTTTTTAACATGCAAAAGGCCGCCAGTTAACAATGCCAGTACAAAGTAAAATGTTAAAGGGCTAGTTCAAACATTTTCCTTGACATGTTCTAAATGAGTATATCAAGCAACTGAAAATACTGTTTATTCAATTTATTACAGACGACCAACTTGTTGTTTTATTAGTATGTCACAGCAACATGTAGAACATACCTGAAAATTTGTGATCTGCTGACCATTATTTGTAGTCTTTTGAGTGAGAGGGGAAAGTTGTGCAAATATTTTGAAATGTTGCATTCTGTAGTACTTGTTGGTTATGGTTATGGAACATTACCATATCATAACCATAAGTTATGGAAAAATAGCAGTGATGTCAAATAGACTATGGTCAAGATATAGTTATGGTTAGATAGATAAAACACTTGAAGTAAAGATGGTTAACAAAAGGCTGTACATTAATTGGATTTCTGTGACAACAAACTTAAAACTCCTGCATGAAAGTCAGGCTTGCTACACACCCATCCACCAACCCCAACCTCAAAATCCTTACTTTCCGCTTCACTACATAAATGACACACTACTGCCTGTATTGGCGGTTAGCATACAGGGATATTAGGCTGCTAGTGGAGAGGAATGTTTACTGTGTGGTCCCTGTGAGCCTGACTCTATTTCATCAATTTATTTTAGCTTGCCTTGGCTCTTTGCATTCATTATACGTGGCCCCAGTCGGTCTCCCACCCCCTGACCATCTGCAGTGCCCATCCCAAAGGAAGAGTTCAATTCTGGGGGGACAGAGAGCAGCACAGTGGGGGTCGCTTGGCTTGGATCTCCATGGACATGAGCTTGGATCTCATGAGAAATGGCTGGCAAAGTATTAACTCACCTGGCCCTAGAGTGCATGGACACACACACGCATGTGCACAACTACATGGACAGACAAACAGGCAGCTGCAAGCCTGATAGGGAGGCTGATGGAGATGATACATGGATGAATAAGCGCACACACACAACATGATAGAATAAAAACTGAAAGACACAAGCACACAAAAAGCAGTAAGTCATCAATATGCAAACTAACTAATTATATGACTGAATGACATAATCAACATACGTGTCCATCCTCCCCCATACATACACACACACACATGCACACACAAGATATACAGAAATGTCAGCTTCAATATAATTTACTATCCAGTAGCTCCGGTACAGACAGAAAATTGAAAACCTATTTACAATCCAAATCAATGGGATATCAGAGTGTCATTCATTGCGTCCATACAGCACATAAAACTTCATTAGCTCAGCGACACGCTAATAGATTTTCTACAAAAATGAGATATCATGGATGAGGCTGACATATCCAGTGTTTCAATGTGATTTAAACCTGGAAGAAATAAGCCTTTGGGCAGACACTTTTATTAAGATGGACACACTAAATCCAGCATCACCATTGGCAGGTCATAAATATTATCATCCTAGGGATAGAAATGACTTGTAAATTGACCATCAAGCAGATGTATACATACTTATGAGTGATTTAGCAAGCTGCTGCATTGAGGGATATACTGTAACAGATGTGTGATGAATGTCTATTATGTGGGTGATACAGTGTGTGTGCAGGGTGCAGGGTATGTGTGTATTTGGACTTGCAAAGGGGAAAGGGGAAGACCCCAGGGAACAGTGTACCACTGTGGGGTGATCTCTGTATCCCCACAGGCTTAAGATAAACCACGTACAGCTGTGTTTAAGGGGGTTCACTGAGTTAATTCAAAAGGACACAGGGATGCATTGCAGGCTTATGTGTAGACACACATATGAACACACACACACACACACACACACACACACACACACACACACAGTTTTCGGCAAGATGAGGAGCTGCTGAAATAGCGCCGTGCCAGCTGGCAACAGGATCCACACAGACTCACAGATACACACGCACACCTCCCTCCAACCCACTTGACTGCATTAAAAAGGAGGCTTCATCAAAGCTATTCATGTTGCCTCCATAAGTCATCATCTCATTTGCAAGACAAATGGGGAAGTCAGATTGGTCAGTGCATTTTAATAAAGAGCCAAGCACCAAGCTAGCATCCTTCTCTCTTCCTCTGCCCTCTCACATGCAGACATTTGCACAGCAGGACCAGATTTTCTGAACTCTTGATAAACCAACATTCAAATGTATACTTGTAAAACAATAACCTGGCAAGTTCTCCTGCCATATGTCACACTGTACTTCAAAATCAGTAAATTGAACATATATTTTTTGAACCAATGTCATATATTGAAAATGTTGTTTAGTGGTGATGTAGAAGATTGTGATCCTGGCAAAATCCTTGGCATTTGATGTTTGTTTGAGCAGATCAAAACATGATCTCATGTACATGGTAAGTCAAAAACTAGGCTATCATTTTTATGGAAAAAACATGCTCTAAATATCAGAAATAACTAAAAATGAACTTTGAATCTCAACTTTTAAGCCAACATGGGCAAGAAGCTATTAAAATGCTAAAAAAATGGAAATGTGAAGTTCCAGAATCAATGACAACTTAATAAGAAATCTTAATATGTCAGCTTACATTTCTTTGACTGTTATTAGATTATATAAATAATGTAAGAAAATATTCTTTAAAACGTTTATTTAGAGATGTATCTCCAAGTAACAAATAAATATGAATCTTGATATTTCTTTTTGCTTCTAAGCTGGAGACAGTTACATGAAAATATCATCAAGGTCAACTGGCACCATTTTTATTGTAAATTATTTTTTTACTATCAGGGAGAGAACAATGGACATTAAAACATTTATTTTTAATGAAATTCCTGCCATGCATGTAAATGTTCTACTTATCTGGTCTATGTTTTTCACCAAGTGTACCGTAAAGGAGACATTTAAAAAATCCTAGTGTGTTTAAGCTTTCAAGACAAACCTGTGTGTCCTTGGATTAAATTAATATATGCTCATGCATCATACAGATAGGATGCAACTCCTATGATAAAACATAATTATACAGACCCATTATCATTTGGTACAAGCAAGTTTGATCAACACATGGACCAGTGACCTTAACAGTCATTTCATAAGGTCATGTGATCCTGACCCTTCATGGAATGACTATTGTCACTGTAGATTGCAGCACTATTGATTTGCTGTGCTTTAAAGCTATCTGATATTGAGATCCACAGACTGTTGATTTAGCGCTGTGTTTGTATTGAATAATTAAACTAAGCCAATAGGTTTGTTGATATCTATGCATTTTCATCCCACAAATGACTCCAGGAGATACCTTCAGAATCTGTCACAGTGACCAAAGCATAATAAATGAACACAGATCTGACACATACAAAAATCAATGGCCTGTCAAAGAGATTTGGGCAAATGGTGACTACCCCCAAGCAGACACCTATTTTTGATTTATTGTCTAAATTGATTTACAAAGGGGTCAGCCTTTCTCAGAGGTGACATTGGACTCTTCAACCTCTTTGTTTGTTTGGACTCAAAATCCTTTTTGTTTATTTTCATGGGTTTATTTATTTACAAATAGACACTGTTGTTCATTCTTTGTATTGATTTTAGGATTTCTACAAAGTTGTACCCTCTCAAGAGTGCCTTTACCTCTTAAATTGTGCAGGACTAACCCACCACTAACCCAAACATTGTTTAAACTTGCAGACCTTGAATTTTAGTAGTGGTCCAAAACTTTCCAAAGGTGTTTAATATGTGAGGCCAACATTTAGGTAATTGTGTGTAAAAAGATTTTAAAAAACGCAAACAGTCAACAGTTATATTCATGCAAGAATGCATTTAAAAGTGTTTCTGAAGCATATATGAGGCTTCAGCAGTCTGAGTTAGTCATATCAAGTGGATATCTGCCACAATTACAGCCTTTTTTAGCATCAAATTCACTCTCTGTGTTTCCCTATTGAGCTGTGGTGGAAGTATAGTAACAAAAAGAGGGATCCTAGCACTAAAAAGTCTATAACGATGAAAAATATCTACTTGATTTGACTCATTTGGGAAGCTGAAGCTTCATATTAGCTTCAGATTAACTTTTAACTACATTTTTGCACAGAAGGAGGGCTGTGGAATTTGGCCCCAATCACTTATGTTTAAGTGCCTTAAGATCTTCCAATGGCCAGTATGAACAGGAGAAATTATTATTTTTCTTTGTTCATTTGGGCACCAGACTACTGTTTTAAGAAACAAATGTGAAGTTTATGTAACACTGAAGCCATGAATAGCCATCACAGTTTCAATAACACTTTGGAACAAGAAACAGAATAAATGACAGGCTGATAAATACAGTGTGAAAGGCAAAGAAAAATTACAAAAATGATGATAGCAGGCTAATTTATACATTTTTTTTAGGCTTATATCAAATATTCTTCCACAGAGCCATCTGTAGCTAAATATACATAGTTTAAAAAATGTATGTGGTCAAATGGACTGTTGTGATATGCTAATACACTGAATTTATTTTGCAGTAGTTTATACAGGTGGGCGAGATTACAGTCATGTGACTCCAAGATGGCTTTAATTGATGCTGTCTGCGACACTGCCTCTGTTTACAATCATTATGTTGCTTAAACCATCATTCAACTCACTGAGTTTAAAATAGTGCCAACAATGCATTTAAAGGGTGGAGTTCTCTTCTTTTACACACAACTGTGGACACAATTTGAGGTAAGTTTATGTAACTCCTACTTCAGACTCCTTCTCCACCCAACAGACCAAGTAGGCTAGACTATGCCCATGAATAATGCTCCAATTGATGGCCTATTCTGGTTAACACCGACTTTCTATCATCCTCTACACCTTAAGAGGCCTAATACTGCTGCTTGAATGAGGCAGCATATCACTTGAATATAGCTGACTTTTCTAAGATATTTATATCCTGTAGTACTTGTAAAGAGCTATAAAAAGGTATGATATAGGCTGCTGTAGGTACAGTGTGTGCAGTGCTTAGGTTATCTTTGAAACCTTATTACCACTCCAGTGGGCACAGAGCACTGCTGGGCAGGTGAGGCGCGTGTCTCGGTTTGTATTTGTCAGTGTGTGGTTGTGAAGTTTCTTTGGCCTGTAGGTGGGGCTCTGATGCAGTGTTTCAAAGCGAGATGGATCCCTCTGGAAGTGAGAGCAGGGAGGCAGAGAGATAGAGAGAGAAGGAGGGGAAAGGGGGAGAAAGGGAGGGAGAGGAGGCTGCAGCAGATGCCTCCCAAAAAGACCCCACAAGCGCATACTACCTCCGAGTTTCAGTGATACGGGCTCAACGGTCAGAGGGCGCATGCTCCTGCTCTTTACCAGTACATTTGGATTTAAGAAAAAAAAGTTGTTTTCATTGAGCCTTAAGCCAAATCCTCAAAATCCTCCATTCTGTCATTGACTGTTTGAAACAGCCTACAGCTCAACAGGGCTCATTTTTATATCATCATTTAGAAGTTAAGGAAACTTTCAACACTGACTGCATATTCTGCCTAAGATTTCATCTATGTTAATGAGTTGGTCTTGAATTGTCTTTCTGTGAAGATAATGACTGATCTTAATAGTCCTTTTAATGGAAAGGGCATTATTCCTGTACCACCATAACATGACATGCCATACCATACCACCCATAACACACAGCTTATTTCGTTAAAGACATGATTACATAATTAGGCTTTTACAATATTAATTGCATGAAATGTATGGGGGGAGGATACACTCCTGAAGCATGTTAAAAAGATCATCAAAGAACAAAAATGCAGATTCTAATCACCTACATCTATGCAAGTGTCGTAATTATGTTGCTGTGTTGCCTAATCTCTATCTTTAAATGATCCTCCGATTAGATATTCAAATCCGATGATCTGATCATTTCACCCCGGTATTATTGTCGCGCATTTGTGTAAATTCCCCTTCGGCATTGCCAAATCCCATTCTCAACGGGATGAATGCATTAGGCTATATAAACCTTCGCCTGGCTGCGGGAGCCATACCTCACTGAATAAACCTCTATTTTAACAAATCATGAGCTCTATTTAATCTCACATCCTCTGGCATATTCTTGTTTTCTTAGGTGAAAAATATCAGAGTGGAAGTGTTTAACATGAAAATCAGCTTCTTAATTACTTAAAAGTGGTCTACGCTGTTATTAGTCTATTGTTTTAAAGATGCTGACACTAAAAATGCACGTGAAACTGCATAGATGCTATACCTGTCTCCCTTAAACTAGCACGCAGTCAATAAAATAAATGAGATCATAACCATGATTATGGTAATAAATGGCTTGTTGTGATGGTCAATGTAGTGCCCATTATTACGCACTAAGCTGCTTTAGGGTAGTTGCCAGGGACTTAAAAATGTAACCCCCTCCCCCTCTTTCCCAGGACCGGAGATATTGGTCAGTAGTCAGGGTCTTTGGTCAAAAAACACCAACGTCTCCTTTTGCAGCGGGTGAAGCATCTCCTCAGCGCCTACCGAGCCTACAGATCCGCTAAGAAGCTGCAAACTCCGGCACTCTCTCTCCTTCTCTCTCTGTCCCTCCCGCACTCCCCCCACCTCTCTCTCTCTCTCTCTCTCTCTCTCTCTCTCTCTTTCCCATTCGCACTCCGCTGCAGCACCCCCAGCACCTCAGTTAAGCAGGAGCACCGCACTGAGTCACATCTCTACACACACGCTCACTTCACGCACACACACATACACGCGCACACACGCACACGAGCACAGCCTCCTGCGGTATCCCATACGGCGCAGCGGCTTTTCCAACGGCATACCAAGTGCTTCCTCGCCGGGGGATGGGAGTTGCATCTCCCGCGTCTCAGAGCGCTCAGACCGGCGTAGTGGGGTCCTGCTGATCGGGGATGCTGCTGGAAGTCTGCTGCTATTTCTTTTTCCCGTGCAGGAACCGCCTTCTTACTACACCTCTACCGGGGATTTAAAGTGGACAAGGCGTGTGACCAGGATATAAGATTTATTCTAAGCATTTCTCATTTTTTGGGGGGAGTAAAAGGAGTTGGGAATTGCTTTGGACGTGCCTCTTATCCGCAGTGTCGATGCGACTGCGGCTGTGAAGTGATATCTGCATAGATTACAGGTAAGGAAAGAGGCATGTTACAACGTTAGTTTCTACAGTCAGGACTGTATTTTTGGGATGCGTTGGTGTCATTATAGCCAGGTTTTTGGGTGTGAGGTTGCCACTGCACCAGCCAGGTGACAGGAGGCGTGTTGCACCTGTTCTAGCTGCGCCATGCCCGCTCTGCGCACTCCGGCGGTCGGGCGGGTTTCATTCGGATCATTTGGATCGTATAAGTAGCCCCGGGGAGAATTGCAGAAATTTGAAATGACCTGCCATTTCTCTCAACTTGGGACCCTTCTATATTGACTGGATTCCCCGCGTTTGGCGCTTAATAGCACCCATGCCCTTCATCTACTGCGAGCCAAGAGAGATGCGTGCCCAAATTGTGCTTGTCCCTCTTGCAGCGTTTAACTCTGAAGGTTAAAAACTGAAAGATTTGTCGGGGATTCCGCGTCGGATTTACGCAGTGCCTTCGGGGATAAACCCGGTGAGTAGGACGAGCATTTAGTGGCTTGTACACTCCTGGACTACAATTGGGATTTCAGTCATGGCTCGGCTTTAAATTGTGAAAATGGACAAAACGATCTGATATCCTATAAATCTTTAAGCGAACTGTTCAGGATGATTAACGACAGTGACTCCAGTGACTTGTTAAAAAAAGGGCTGATGGAAAACATAGCGAATCAGAATGATAGACACAGCGTGGTTCTTACAAAAAGTTATTTAATCCACGCGGTTTTGCGCATCTTTAGAGATCCACGTTGGAATTATTAATGTAGCCTGAAACTATTCAAGCGTGGCGGTATGAAGAACCTTTCTAAACAACGTCTATAGTATCAGGGTTTCTTATCTGTACAACCCCAAATCCTCATATTTCTGTCCTCTAACAGTATTTGCTTAGATTTTTCAGATTGAGCAATGTAGCTGCACTGTTATCATTCGGTCTACACTGTCTCTTGAGAGTGGTGGAAAACACACGCTGCTTGGTGCAACATTTTTACCTAAATTGGCACAGTCGTTTCTGTGTGGCTTCCAGGATCGCTGGGATACGCCAGTCATCTCTCAAAGCTTTTCAACTTGACCGATGTCGCTCAGACTGAGCGCCTCAGCAAGGGTTTGACTTCAGGGACAGTCAAGTTAACAGAAAACATTGCAATATCTCCTTAGGGACTTACTATCTGTGATGTGCAGCAGAGTTTATTGTGACTTGGAATGGAATCTTATCATTATTACAGGATGAGTATTTAAGGGTCACATGCTGGGTGTATTTAAGGTTAAATAAGTTTTTGACAGTACTGAAAAAGATTTTTTGAAAGATGACTGTTTTGATACTGTTGTAAAAAGGATATGAGAGATTTTTTTTGCCATTGTGTCCAACCATTTCCCACTTTATAAATGTCAAGTGCCTTTCAGAAATGTATGTGTATGTTAGGCGACAAAGCGAAGTGAGAGTTCCTGTAAATGTTGGTGAAAGTTGGTGACTTTCATTTACTGAGTTACATAGATGGATAGACACATAGATCACCTTCCTCTTGATTGCTCCTCCGCAGTCCGTGTGTTCGGAGTCTTACAAAGTACATCAAGATACTTGCCCACTTATTCTGAATGAGTCATATCTTCCCCACATTGTATGTTTATGATACAGTCTTATGGTAAACAATGTCTTAAAATGACATGAGTTCATTCTGTATATGGTATCTTACTTTGTTGTCAACACATAGGATTTTTTGCGCAGGGTTAATCATCCCCTCTGCCGTAACATAGCTGTGGGTCATTTCCTGGCATCAGTGTCATCTATATTTATATGGGAGCTTGAGCTGATTTCTATACATTGAAGCAAAGAGCGTAATAGTGCAGGCTCTACTGCAGCTGGATAATGTGATGTAGCTTTACACTTTGTTCCATACGTCTCACTCCTGCTCCCTCGCTCCCTCCTTCCTCACCTCCCTCCCTCCCATCCTCTCTCGCACCCATACACAGAAAGCAGCTGCTCCAGTCTATGCAAACTGCAGAGCCCTCGTACAGCAGTCACACTAAGTACTCTGAGCCCTTCTCCCTCTATCCACCTGCACTCCAGCCTTAATACATCAATCCATTGTCAATGCCTCTAAATCCTATTTGATGTAACACTGTACTTAATGTATACCATTGCGTTATTGTTGCTTCACAGATACTTTGGAAGCACATTAATTACACTTAGTGGAGTTGTGTTTTCTGTAATGATCCCAACAAAAGGCATGGATATTTGTGCCAAGTGCACACTCAACAGAGCGTGGCGGAAGGGACGGGGCTATATATTAGAGAAACCATGAGGGGCAGTGTGGCTTCACAGGCTGCTGCAGTGGATGGATTGTTCCCATAGGCTTTCATTCATCAATTTGACAGTAACATTAACATAAACATTACTATTGATTGGATAATTATCCAAACATACAGACATTAAAATATTGCTTTGAAATCATTTAAACAAAAGATTTGTGAATAGCATTTGCATATGCACAGATGTGCTCTGGGTAGTGGGGGGGGGGGGGGGAAACAGTGTCATTATTTGAAACTGTTTTGCATTTTGAGAATCTGATTTGTCACCAAAGTCATTGTGATGGGTCTTTAATGGGCAGCTGAAAACAAACTGATTTAAACATCCAATACTACTGTTTGATAGGTAGCCTCTTACTGTAGTTGCTGGTTAACTGTGTGTATCCTGTCATGGAGTGGAGCTTACCTACTGGGAGAACTATCTGTCCACTTGCTGAAAGTTCCTCAGGTTGCTTCTGGCTGGCAGGCTACAGTAGCTTGACTGTGTGTATTTGTGCATGAGTCTGTCTGGTTTTCAGTGTTTATGTACATTTCAACTCATTCCAATTTGTATGCTTGTCCTAAGAGGATTTGTATGTCCTGTCCTCTGCTTGTGTGTGTGTGTGTGTGTGTGTGTGTGTGTGTGTGTGTGTGTGTGTGTGTGTGTGTGTGTGCGTGCGTGCGTGCATGCATGCTTATGTGTACTTCTGCTCTCAAGGTCTCAAGGCGAAAAACATTAAGTCCCTGGGCTGTTTGATAATCCTATCTAATCTGTGTCTTGCCTCCTCGTCCTTTCACCAAATTCCAGCTCAGTCCTAAACTCTTAAAAGCTGTAAGAGCACTTGGCACTATTCGTTCTCCTTCCCTCCTCCCACACGATTCTCCCGTTTTCTTTCCCTCCCTCTCTCCTCCCAGCGTGCTGTCCATCAAGACCTGCCTATAGGAATTGGACAAGCAGCCTTTATCGGCGTGTAAGCACCTCACATTGACATACTACCCCCTGTCTGTCGGCCAATGTTACGGCTACAAGGCTGGAGTTTGGACCCAGAGAGCACGGCCTTGTCAATATTATGGCTTGCTAATGGATAAACTCTCACTCCAACCTTGGCAGTAAAGACATTCATTACATTTTGGGGGAGGTTCACTTACAAGAATAAGCTCCATAGAAAATCTTTGCAATGTGTTCTTGTCAAGGGGGAAACTGTGAATGAATATGAATGGGCAATCTGAGAAAGATTCTCCATAGTGATATAAATGCCTGGTAGCAGTGTAGGCAAGACTCAGCGGAAGTGTGTTTGTGTGTCTGTGTTTGGGTGTGAATGATGCATCTGTGACTGGCCCGGCGAGGCCTTATATGAATACTCTGGTCACAGAGACGTATCGTCATGTCAGACTGAATGATGAGTCTGTGAATTGGACCTGAATGGAGCTCTCTGTTTGTTCTCATTCTCTCTCTGTTGCTCTGTTTCTTACTTGATGTCTCTCTCTTTCTCTCTCACTCTCTAACTCACACCCCTCTGGGCTGTGACAGGACTACCAGACACAGGCTAGTGTCCAATTAAACCCCCTCCTCTCCCTGCCACCAAACACCACGGAGAAGATGGCAAATCGTATTTCCGTGTCACCAACTCTTCTTTCCACTTTAATCTGTCTCCCATATATATATATATATATATATATATATATGAGAAAGTCAGGCACATGATTCTATAGCTGTAGGGCTAATATAAAAAGTGATATATTCTTTTGGGGGTGCTACCCTTTTTTTCCAATTTTTAATATATATATTTTTATGCTGCCGCAATTAAATACAGAGCAGCTGGTCTGACTGGCACTGGTTTTTGGTTTAGAATGAAAGCTTTACCAGTAGTGCAACTGGGGTTAAATCTTGAATTACAGTTATTTAATTGCAGTTGTCCTGGCCCCTTTTACTTGCTATATAAATGTTATCTTGTCTGAATGGACTTGACCTTAGTGTGCGACATAAGATTCAAAGTCTATTATGTTTTAGTTGACACTTCATTAAAAAGATAGTATCACTGACTGACGGTTTTGATCTAAATTCCAATTTGGGGGGGAGGATTCTATGCTACATTAAGAGAGTAATTGCTTACAAGTATGTAATTAACCCGTTGGTAATGCACCACGGAGCTGCATATTGATATTTGCCACAGCAATGACAGCAGAGATATGAAGTGGGGATCTCCAAACAATAGGCGTTGTAAATTCTATGGGGAGAAATCAATATGCGTCACATTGTCCAATTTAATGAGAACCTTTGTTCTCCTCGGAATAGTTTACTCAGCATGTGTGTGACAGACAGACAGACAGACACCTAAAGAGAAGCTGTATATAAATAAATAAGTATATACAGTACCAATCAAATGTATGTGGGTGTATGTGTATACCTGCTGAAAAGAACTTCTTTTTTCATCTTGGCAGCCAGCGTCTTATTAAGCCGTCACGTGCCATCATAATGGAGCCCAATACATGTACATGCTACTATATCACAGTCACACCACTTTTATTTCCTCCCTCCAGCATTCTCTCATGGTTCCTTTCATCTTTTTCTCAATCCTTCTCTCTCTCTTGGACTGTTTCTGCCTCCAGCTCTCTCCTCCCATATCTTTCTGCCTCACTCTAAGCTGCCAAGCACATAACTTTATCTGTGCATGTGTGTGTTTGTGTGTTGGGTTGACCAAAAAAAAAATCCCTACTGTTGTGACATTGGAATGACCTATGAGGCAGGATATAAAGTGAGGAAGAGACATGGGATGTTGCTGTTTAGATGGGAATCAGGGAGATGTGGAAAGGCACCAACGTATCAGTGGGTTTGCCAGACTGCTCCTTTTGATAAGACCATATTAAGCGTTTCTCCCAGGTCTCTATGATTCATATGGAGCCGTGAGTCTGATATATAAACAGCTCTCTTTGATGCAGCAGCAGATGACACGCTGTGGCATATTGGCTCTTATGTTTGTGTGTGCCAAGTCGAGCATGACAAGCAGTAAATTAGTTTTGTTTCAGATGCATGAAATGATGAGAAAATTGCAGACTGTCTCAGGGCATTTTTTCCCCTCTTGCTCTCTCATTTGCTCCTGCACCAACGCCTCAAGTCCACGCAAGGATTAGGCCCCTAATTCTGTTTTCATCCTGACTGTCGCAAAGAAGCATGGGCACGCATGCTTAAGTATGCATGCATGTGTGCACATGTTTTATTAATCCATATCAGACAATACCTCAAAGCTTTCAATACGGATCATGTAACATACAACAAGCCAATTTATTTTATTCCCCATTTTTCTGTCCTTTATCCTTTGGGATTTTTTCTCATCAGTCCACACTCAATGGAGTTTTAGTGAGGCTGGAAAAACACACCGTTTTTTTTTTTTTTTTTTTTTACAGTTGTTGCTGACAAATGAAATTCCAATGTTATTATAACATATTGTGCTCCATAGATCCACAAATCCACACATCAACATTTTGAGTATTAGGAGTGTCAGCTCTTGCAACAGCAGTAAAGGTTAATGATAATGCATGTTGTTGACAGAAACATGTACGCTCTTGATACTCTCTCTGGTCCCGGCACTTCATTGGTTGTTGGAGCACTGGAGTGACACTGCTGAGCGCTGTACTTTTGAAAAGTTGAACTTGTTTCAACTTGAAAAGAGTATCAGTGCTTAAAGTGCTTGGTGTTAAAAGAGGTCAGTGACTTATCTTTTGGGTTGTGAGCACTCAAAGCACCACCACTGTATAGGTGTAGTAAGAAAACAACTTCTGCATTACTTAAGAAGTTTTGGTGGATGCATGCATAAAAAGGTTCATGTTTTTCCGTGGAAGATTAATGCTGGACATTGTTAATGTTGGTGTTATCTTATATTCTAAATATACAGTCAATGATTCCTCTTTAGCCACAGCATGATGTTGCTAACACTAAAATTGCCATGTCAAATAACTGTATTTATCTTACTGAGAGTAGTTTGTTCTCACTGGAGTGTAGTTCTTCTATGATTGACAAGTGTTTTCCAGCCTCTGTAGGAGCAGACTTATTGAGCAGCACTGACTGTAAAACATACTGAGAATGAGATGACTATGTTTGATTACTATATTTTTTATAGTAGCTACAATATTGTTTGATAGCAGGAGGGATTTTCTGTTGGATGACCAGCGGATTTAAAGTTAATGATATGTCTGACTGCTCTTTTCCACCCACACATACCCTCCAGTCCTCTCTCCTTTGTCCTCTCTCTCACTTCCTGTCTGCTATGAGTGTCTGTGGTGTCAGGGGGCATCAGTATGCAGTGTTACCACAGTAATTGTGAAACAGCGGGCTCAGGGAAGACCCCTGCTGTGTTTTAGTCAGAAGGCAGTGGGGTTGGGGGGGGGGCGGGGGTCTGCTTTACAGTAATGCCCTCCTCACACCACCCCACCTTCTCCTCCTGTTTCCCCCCTCCCCTCAGGATATATCATAGTCTAGCAGCATAATGCTGGGGATGTTACAGAGAGGTTTAACAAGGCTTACACTGGGTTTTCATGTTATTCTTTTCTCTGCGTGCTTCTCCCTTTTGAGTTTGGGATTTTGTCTTCCTTGAGTATTTTTTTTTTTTCTTCTGTTGATGGGATTTGGAATTGCTTGTGGGTGTGCGAATGCAGTGATTGACTCTTAGCCAGGGCCCAACTCTAGCCAAGTGCTGGGGAGAAATTTGTTGCTCTCCTGGAATAAAAAGTGTTTCATTTGTTATTCTGGTTAAGCCTCAGACTACCATCACTGACAGGTATTGATTTTCGATTGCTGTGATTAAGCTTGCCAGTGAAGGGTTGACTGCGCCAGAACATTGAAGTTTTTACTATCTATCTCAGCAACCCTTTTTCCTTTCCCCAAACTGGTGAATCATCAACCTGGTTAAACTGAAGGGTTTGCTTACTCACACATTATATCATACTTTGAGTCTGACACACATGTTTGATTTATGTGATCCTTTTTTACTCTCTCCCATGTTGTGAAGATTGTTAGAACTGAGGATTATTTGAGCACTAAGCTGACAGCGTACACATATCCTGCGTTCTGACACTTGCGTTCCTGTATGGTTCAGCCCAGGGAGGACCTATTAAATCTTTCCACTATAGTGACACGTACAATCCTTACCTGCCACCCACGCATCTAACTGTGTTCCTATGGCAACATGATTTGTCAACTGAGAATCCCTCCACTAAAAGTGTCCTTTACTGCTTTGCCTGAAAATAGCAGGAGGCACTTAAGAGGCGTGATGGGTTGATACTGTGATGGACTTCTGACCTTTCATATGACAGTAAGTGGACTCAGAAGATTCACTATTTACATTTTTATCTGTAATGGGAGAAAGGCAGCAATACTTGTTGACATTCTCAGCACTGATTACCATGAAAGTTGGTATGGGTTGAAGTGCCTGTATTTCAAGAAGCTCTACTACACTGCGAGTCGTCTTTTCTTTGAATACAGTGACAGTTGGAGCGTTTGTAGTTTGATATTTATTTGGTGTTCATACTACCTTGAACAACAGCCTTTTCATCCAGTATATTTTCCATTTTGTTGTAAGTTTCAGGCACAAAGCACCATTGGACCATTGGACTGCACTTTGATTATTTTCATCCTTGATTAAACTGTCAGTTGTTTTTTTGAATATTTATGTAGTCCATAAATGTTGGAAAACAGTGAAAAATATCAGTCACAAGGGAAGTATTTAGATTTTTTACTGATCAGTCCAGAACACAAAGATGATCAAATTTACAATAATGTGTAACACAGGAAAGGAGCAAATACTCTCATTTAAACAACTGAAACCAGTAAACTGTTTGCTGTTTTATCTTGATAAGTAACACAAGGGATAGTTCCCTTGTTAAATTGTTAATTGTCAATTATTCATTTCAGCATTTATGTGCCCTATAATTAGGAAAGACAACAGAGGAAGAAGGTGACACATAAATTCTTTCAAATAAATAATAATGCTACAGCAGGATTTCCACCATTTATAAGGACACATTTTTTGGCTGTTATAAAAAATATCAGTTCAGTACTGAGTACTCATCTCACTCTACCAGCTCTGCACATATAGCAGTGGGAGTTGCTGTAGACACCAGCACTACTCCAATCCCCAGATGATAGACTGGAAGGGGAAAGGTGAGCCACTTTGTTGTATTGCATCAAGCATCCTCCCTCAGACTTTTTTTTCTCTCTCTCTGTTGGCTCACAAAAAGGCTATCCTCTCCCTCTCTCTGAGTCTACAAATGTAACTGTGGAAAAAGCACAAGTTCTGAGAGAGGTTTTCATCCCTCCCTGCTTCCTCCCCTTTTCTTTGTGTCCATCAATTCTGCATTGTCATGGTAGTTCTTCCAGCTGAGCTTTGTTGTTCTGGTCCCACGGCAAATAGTTATGCGGAATGTGTGCGTGTATGTCTGTCCATGTAAAGTGGACCTGTGTATGTGTTTTGTAAGAGGTTTTTCTCCATGTCTCTGGGAAAAGCAATGCGATGAGGTAAAGCCTGCAGAAAATCAAAGTATAAAAATGTCCATGACCAGCTGTGGAGAGTCGAAAGCAAGGGAGGAGGAGGGGAGGGAGGAAGAGAGAGGAGCGGTAAGACGCTGGATAACAATTTGCATCCTCTCACTTGCTACTGTGAATGGCGGCTGGTTAGAAAGCTTGTCTGATGTGTTTATGCCATAGGCTTTGAGGGATGGAGTTATAGGCAGGGAGAAAGTTTGAGGGGAGACAAACATTGTGGTGGGAAGGAGGGGAAGTGGAAAGCCATGTAATGGAATGTAAACCTGCCTGAACTCAGTTTACCCAAGTCTGTTTGTGAAATGGGTTACCCAAATATTTTCAGCTAATGTTAAGGATGTTTTTCTTTAAATTCATAGCGCCAAGGGTAACTCCAGTTTTGACATTGTGAAAAGAAATGGCCTCAGGTCTGTAGACTAACTCGGCCTCGGTCATGAAGACTGTTCTCAACCAGTCTTGACACCCCAGCGGCGCAGTTCACTGTGAATCCAGCTTTTCTGCTCTGTCGAGGACTGGCTCAGTCCTTGCTTAGAAGTTCATTCACACAACATAAACAAAAAATGTTGCAAAGGGAGAGTTGGAAATCTCAATCCACTGTAGCAAAACACAACGTCTCAACTTGTTGACAGCTCTCTCTTTCTGTAACCGCCAACGGCAACAGCCGCAAAACAAATCCATGTCTACTCTTGGACCCCTTGCAGCAAGAAAGACTCTCGTACAACTAATTTATGAATACAACTTAGTGGACAGAATGATGTTACTATGAAAGGCCAAAGGGACCCTGTTGGAGTGGGGATTTGGTGTCTGTGAAGCTGTACGCTGCCAGTGGCTTGTAATCTCTATGTGAATGTGTGTAAGCGATAGAAAGTGTGAATGAGTCTGTGGTTTCTTCCAGAATGATGACTGGAGTGGATTTAGAGTCTGTGAATCATTTAATCATGGCCCTCATCCCACTAGACCTCGCTTTCCTCCTCCTCCTCTCAGATGCCTCTTTGTGCCTCAGGACATCACAGACCAAGTATGACGCTGACATTATAGCTTGTGGTAGCAGTTTATGGCCAAATAGACACTAATTCATTAAAAAACATATTGTAAAAATGTTTTTTGTGTTTAGGGTGCACTTAAATATGCAACACAAGCACTTTAAAAAACACATAATATGAATGTTAAGTATGGTAATCAAAAACATGATTATTAGGGATTCATTGTTAATGCTGTATTTATCATTTCCTCCCATGCCTTTGCTTCAAATACCTTTTTTTTTTTTTTAGATTACATATGAACCAATCCACTTTCTAGTTATTATCTCATCAGCTGGTCGACATGTAGTAACCATTTATGAGCAATACATGCTTTTCAGACTGTATTTTGTATTTTTATACTGTTGAGATGCTTTCATCTTATATGCTACCATTCAGCAGCACCACCTCCACTTGACCTGCCACTTTACACAGAATTTAATAGCATTTCAACACTAACCCTTCCCTTTGCAGCCAAGCACAGCAAGGTTTGCAGAAGAAATATGTAGGTGCAGGTATAGGCTGTGTTAGTGTGTGCACCTCAGCAGCATCCCCTTTATCCCCAGTGTGTGGGCTGCAGAATGAATATGAAAGTATTTGTGTATTTAGATTAAATTCACCTTAATGTCCATCAGTTTGCCATGCGCCTGCTGCATAAATGACTCCCATGGTGCATCATTATATTCATCAGTTAAATATTAACATTGTAAACATTTTCATAATAAGCCCAAAGGAGGTTCTGCACTGTAATTATTGACAATTATTGGCAATTACTGGCAATTACTACCGATTATGACATCATGCTAGTATTAGTTTTTGTAGTTTAGATGCAGAGTTTTCTCATTAGACAGTGAAAGAGTGATATACAAGGGGAGAAATGTTTTAGCATGTCTGCACCTTTAGTTATGTGTTTAAAGATAATTGGAATGGAGTGTTAAAGTGTTTAGTTTGTGGAGCAGTCAAAATATCACATTATTTAATCACCATCATTTGTTACGGTAATTCTATTAGTGTTATTTCACTTGCTCAGCACGACATTGAAAGCTTGACTTTCTCTTTATTTAACCTTTTTAGGGAAATTACACATACACTTTTACTCATTTAGCTGTGCCAGCTGTGTCCTCTTTCTCTATGTCTTTGGTCTTTCACAGGCAGTAGTTATAATATAGCGCAATTTGCTGAATGTGTTTAAAAATGGGATATCTCAGCAGCTGGAAGGGCACTTTTGACACATCTTGTCATAGTGCTCATTTTTCAGTTTCCCCAGACCATTACCACAAGGCTGCAAGTCTCTGCAGGTGTAGGCAGTCTGTCTTCACTAGTATGTCCTACATTCTCCATCTATCCCACATGGCCTACACTTAGGTATTTTAAACTGGATGGGCATGTGAGCAGAATGACAAAGTATGACATACCTTTCTTTCTAAAAGGGAAAGTTAAAAGTAAAGTAATATTTTTCTTTCTAATTGAGGCAACCACAAAGTTAAGAGAAAGTCAAGATGAGACATGACACATGAGCGTCAATATCCTTGCTAGACCTTTATCACTGTGACTGAGCTGTAAGTTCATTTAGTGAGTGTAAATACAACATCATGGACCACCAGCATCGGTTAGTCAACATGTCTTTACTTTAGAAGAATGATTTCTCATGCCTTTCTGTAGAATTCAAGTTTATCATTTATTTTAAAGTGTTTTTTGTCTTGGTTCCATGGATTAGAATAATATTTACTGAATGTAATTGGCATTTAAACATGAATTACAGAAACAAAGGGAATAACAATTTAAAAGTGAAACACAGGCTAGTCAACTGACCTCATTCCAGCTGTGCATAGTGAACCAGGAGCTGAGATCTTTAAGACTCTTCCTCATCACCACTATGGATTATAAGGGAAAGCTATAATCCATGAGCTTCAAGCAAACCAAATAAACCACTGCCCTGATGAGGCTCACAGATGTGCACGGTACTGTGGTGGGTGTGTGTGACTGAATAGGATAAGATAGGATGGATTAATATGACTATGTTTTTGTCCAATAGTTTATTCCTTGTCCTTTGTACTAGGCTTAGCTCAGCACAGCACACACACACACACACATGCGCACACACACACTCACACACACATACACCTCCACATACTGAGTGCATCCTCACACCTTGGTATGTATCTCACAGACACATTTTCTTTATATAAAAAAAGAAAAACTGTAGAAACAGAATGGGCTGTCGTAGAAAAAATTAAAGCGGCAGTTCAATGTTTTATTATAATCACCGCAAATCCTTCTAAATGATCAAGCTTTCATGTCTAAGAAGTTAATCTCAGAGGTCAAGTCTGTGTTAACTTAGCAATAGTAAGAAAGGAAGATGAGGAGACAATAAGAAATAGGGATAGATTTCAAAAATGAATAAAAAGAAGCTAAACATGTCTTTGTGGTCAACAGTCAGTGATCACTAGCTTCATTTGTGATAAACATTTGAACTGGGGCAGGTCTGATCCTGTTTACAGCAACTGAGCCAGAAAACCTGATTTAGCCGATGGGTGAGTTCAGAAGCTGTTATTTTGGCATGTAGAGATTTTTCTTTCTTTGCTGGCGCCACACAAGCTGTAACCAGTTGGAAGTAGAGCAACATTCAGACAGTGTTATCAATTTCTTGATGATTAAGAGCTTATGATAAAGGATCACAGGATGTTCATGACATTGAAGGCTATATGGCAATCCTGGGCATGACTTATATGACTTAATAAATAGTTTGATTCACATTTGAAAGGATGGAATTGTTATGTTCCTTTTCTTTAAAAAAGGGATTACTTTAAGGATATGCCAAGAAAATACTAAGTTATCCTGCTGTCTACAGCTGTCCTGCAGTAATGTGACGGTAATTATGACTTAGGCGCTGCTGTGGACTATATGACTGTTCTGTGGGCTCCTTTGTTCTGTCTGTGCGGCTAATGCTTATGGTTTAGATCTGAGGGTATTCAAATGTTATGGTGACAATTTAAATGCCCTTTCTCTTAAGGTGCCACTGGTCTCTGGGCTTGTCTCAACCTGGATCACTGTAGTCCCAAAGTTCTGCACCCTTCCCTTAGGCTCTGAGCCTCTGAGTGTGTGTGTGTGGGGGGGGTGGAGGGGGTGATTAAGTGTCTGTCAGTTTGTTTTGATGTCCTGCTTTAGGACTTTTTCACAGCAGACATTTTGACATGTTGTAGCAGGTGTAATTAATGACATTAATAAAGACTGCATTTCATTGAGGTGTAACTATCACTTTTTGTTGTAGCAGATTTCTTCTCTTCACCTTCAACCCTCTCTACCCTCTGATTGAGGATAAATGATAGACATAATTTATCATTTCTGAGTATGACTACATGTCTGATTCAATAGTGAATTCATTTTATTATGACTTTATGTGTGTGATGTATCATGTCAAATAAAGGAGGATCTAAAGTTAGGTGAAGGTCTAAGAGTGAATTTGAACGAAGCTTTACATTGAGTTGATTATACAATCTTTTTTCTCCCCACCTTGCCACTTTTCTCCACCCTTGACCAACAGGCTTTACCAGCTCACACCTCAATTCACATAACCTCCACTGTATAGTCTTACAAAGGCTGTTTATTATGATTGGTAGCCCAAGGTGTGCTGTGTCCAAATGAAGTGTTGTAATTCCTGATTTATTACCTGCTTCAGTGGCACTGACATGCTCGGGTACGAGGGAGAGGGAGGGAGGGAGAGGGAGGGAGAGGGAGGGAGCGAGGGGGAGAGGGAGGGAGAGAGGGAGAGAGAGAGAGAGAGAGAGAGAGAGAGAATTTTGAGTCTCTTGGTGGGTGTGAGAATGTGTGACTATGAACAGTTGTTAGTGTTGAGTACTGGTACTTAAAACTACTGCCCGACAGACATGCAATTTCAACATGAATATTGATAAGTGAGAGTCTTTTTTGACACACATTTGCCATTTGAACCAAATTTAATTTCCTAAATGTGGTTCTTAAGGAATCTCAGTTTTTTCTGTAAGAAGCTACAGTGGGCATGTTGTCATACCAGTCGATGTTTAGTGTTCTGATTGACACTAGCACTTCCATAATGACTGTTGAGCAGCGCCACCGAAAATTCTTGCCCTGAAGGTAACAGACAGCAAAGCCATTTGTGTCTCTTAAACACAAACACACGTGCACACAAACACACCCAGCACACTAAACGTGTCTTGTTTCAGTGTTTCTCATACTGCAGCAAAACATTCAGTCATTCCGGCTTCAAGCAAACTACGACTCATAATTAATTACTGTGTCGAGAGGAAAAAAGAGATACTGGAAACCAGAGATGAGGAAGAAAGGGTGAGGGAGGAGAAGAGGGATAAAGAGGGAGAGAGAGAGGAGAGTCAGAAATTTAAGTCATGAAACAACAGAGGAGCTAAGGGGATATGGAAGGAGAAAAGGTACAGGAAAGGAAGAATAGATGGATGTAGAAAGAGAAGGACGACGTGTTGGGACTTAAGATGGTGCCAGTCGGCAGCTGATAGAAGCGAAAGCTGATTTGTCTACACGGTCCTGCATTCCTGTCTGCCCGTTAGTGCAGGGAATAAGGGAATTGGAAGAGAGAGAAATGGAAAAGGAGAGAGCGCTAGAGGCTTTGAATTTGTTCTATGAAAGCAACTGTCAGACAATGCCTAGCAACACCATTTAAGAAGGATTCTTGGCTGCATTTATTGGAATTACTGCAAAATATCTGTCTTTTTGATTCAAAATGAGCTTCGATGGCACAGCATGACTATAACTAGGGGGCAGTTTGACAGATGATAGAGAGGATATCTTTTTTGTTAACACAAAATGTCAAGTGCTGCTTGTTAAATATAGATTAGAGGGAAATATTAAAGCTCTCTTCAACTCTTTTCATCACCGCATCTGAATTTTTAAAGTTTTTTGAAGACACTCTTATCTTAGAAAGTGGTTGCTTTATAACATCACTTGTCAAAAGGAGTTTAACATTTAACTCTGGTGTGTTGTACTGGTCATTGGCTTCACCTGTTTGTACCAGCTTTCCTTTAAAACTATGCGCAGATTGGTTTGTTATTCTGTATTTTATGCAGGTAATTGATAAAGTAGATGAAACTCTTCAGTCATAATCATTTTATTACCATCATGTGATTAAGATCCTTAATGTTTAGTGCTGAGTTGCCTGTGTATCTTTGTTGAGACTCGGACATCTTCATTTAATTGAGAGCTTCATTAAGTTCACCCTGTAAATGGCCCTCTCTGGTCACTGCTGTGTGGTCTCTGTCAAACGCAGAGGATCCTCCCATTCAGGAAGTGAACCGCAGTCTAACCCAATCAGAGTAAGGTGCTGACGGCAGGCCATCAGGCTCTTCAACAGTCCTCCTAATGACATTAGAGCCTCTTGATCTGCACTGATGATAACACACTCCACTAATCTCAGCCTGCATCAGCACCCGCCACACAAAGGCCTGACCTGAGCCAGGAGTGTGTGTGTGCGTGTAGAGTTTGTCAGTATGTGTGTTTGAGTGACCTTACTTTGGAACCAAGGACTGTTTGAGTGCTGTACTACCTGAAGGGCTCGGTCATTCCCCACTTTTATTGCAGTGTAGTGATATTGTAACCAAAGAAGAAATGTAGAGATTATTATTTCTGTATTGAAAACATTCTGAGGAGGCCTAACCCTGAGTGTGTGTTTTAGAAAAATGTGTGTGTTTGAACCCCATCCTACTAAGGAGGATTAGTAAGTCTCTGAAGATGTGAAGAAGTGGCAAAAAATGAAAGAGATTGAGCGAGGAGAGGGGATGGGCAGATGTCAGCTATTTCTCTGAAATCCAGAGGGGTTGTCCAGTTGGATCTTTGCCTAGACCCCTTCTTTGAAATGCTCTGACTCACTCTAGGAGAGTGAAACGGAGAGACAGCAAGCTAGCAAGACAGCAAGAAAATATGTGTGACACAGAAATTGTGTTTACGCTTGACACACTTTTACTGGACCAGTGATTCACCATGTCTGGCTTTGCTTCTTTCACACAGTATCTGTATGAAAATATCAGGATTTCAGGATATACATATACTTTTTCTCAATTTCTGTCCCTTTTTTGCTTCTGATTCCATCTCTTGCTTCCCATTTGCAAATTTTGTGGCCAAACCAAAATCAGTGCTGTAGTGATGGGTTGATGTAGTGATGGTGCTGTATCCCCCCCTTGCATCACCTAGGTGCCCCAACAGTCACATTTCAACTGTGGTTTGATTGAGTCCAGCTAATTTGCTAAGCAAACAAAGGTTTGGTTAACTATACCTTAACCATACTGCAGTTGCTAAGCCTGGCTGTAATGTGGGGCAGAGTCCACTACCATTATTCTTTTTGGTTAGTGATTTGCCCTTGCTTGGAAAGACTTTGTTTGCATGTGCATGTGAACCAGTGTATGTTAATATAAACCAAACTCTGTAGTTATATCAAAGAAAACAGAGTCTAGTTGCCATGATATGCAGTCCACTCGTACAGCTGGGAATTGTCTCTTCTCAAGATAGCCGAGTCAGTTCACCACTGCTGCTCTGGAACTGCTACAAACTACAATATCTTCCTGCTATAAATGAAAATGTTTGTCTTTAATAGACTGAACAAAGGCAGATTATTTCCTTTGCACTCAATACTATCTAAATAATGAAAGGTAATGTATTATTTGTATTATGTGTTGATGCTTATCAACATGAGGTTGATAGCTACATCTGTAGTACATAATGTCATAGTCTCTCAGTCAGTTTTCTGTCATTCATATGATATGTACCCAGTTGACAGTACTACTAAGGCTTTCTTTGTAATATCAACAGCTCTGTGGTGGATTAGACCTCCTAACCCCGATCTAGACAGGGTATCTGGTGACAGTAATCCATGCTGCTAATCCACGTCTTGATGTAAACACCAACGACACCCCGCCTTCTTTCTCTATCCTCTCTGTCCTTCATTTTTCTTTTCCACTGCTGCCTCCTTGAGAGAAATGAGTGTGCCATCTGTTTTGTGTATCAGCAGGGGTTAGCTTAGCCTGACAGGCAAGTTATACCTGATCACTTTATCATTACTTTGGTTATTGCTTGTTCACAGGATTGATTGTATGTGTGTGGCAGAGTCATTTCTATTTATTCATCTTAATTTCCTTTTTCTGTGTAATAATCACAGAATTGAGCCAGACTGTGCGTGTGAAGATTTCATTGCCCAGAAAAAGGGTGAATCTACTGAAAGTAATAGTTCTGATTAGTGTCTGTTAGCTGTCTGCTGTTACTTTACAAATATCCAAGTTGAAATATATTATTTTTATATATAGATATATATTAGTATATTATAAGGGACTGAAACTGAGAGAACTGACTGTCCTGTTGGCACATACAATTATAACATTTATGTTTCTGCATTTAAATGAAGATTTAGGGTCATTTTACACATTGTGTGTATTTGCTCTCAAGTAATATATAATTTGATTTGTGCTGGTGTGTGTATGTGTGTACTGTTCAGGTTGTCAGAATGGTAATAATGAGTTGCAAGCCTGTGCTCTGTCCCTTGCTAATTCTCTTATTCCTGCAGGCAGGATCATAGCAGGGTGTATGTGTAGTTGTTTGGGTTCTCTCCTTAGTTACAGCTTCTCCTGAGCCGTGCGTGGATAGCAGAGCCTCTTTTTCACCCCAGTGGCCACTAGCAAACTGAAAAAGCCTCAGTTTACTTTGCTCTAGTTTAATTTGTTTTTTGCCAGTGTTGTAGGGGGGGCATAAGGTGTCCTTGTTTATGCCAAGGTATTATGCCAGTTTGTGTGTGTTGCAGGGGACATTCCTGCTTTGTATGCTCACAGTGTTTTTGTGTATTTTGTTCCTTAGTGTCAAGGAGTGTGGGTCTAGCTGTTATGTGGACTGCATTTGTGTGTGTGTGTGTGTGTGTGTGTGTTTGTGAGTGTGTGCATTTGTGATTGTGATTATGCTAGGCGAGTGCAGGGACACTGTGTTTTCTCCCAGTCCCAGTGTGTGGCTGCGATGCAGAGTGACGCTTACTCCTCTGATCAGTGCCAGAGCCCAGCAGGGGAGGGGAGGCAGGCGGGTGGGTGGTTGGAGGTTTGAGGGGGGGGGGGGGACTTCACCACTCCAGTCAGTATACTGATCTGGGACACACATCTCTGTCTGCTTGTTTTCTCTTTCTTCATCTGCCTCAGTGTCACTGTCTCTCTCTGTCTTTTCTGGTATTCTCATGCTTCCTCACACACTTGCGTTTGCTCTTTTTGCTAACTCCCAGTCCCATGTGGAATCTCATACTAACACTCTTACTTGTCTACTTCTACTACTACTATTATTTACTAAACAACAGTATGACCCTACCATTCCACATTACTCAAGGCTACTCACCTTGTCCCTGACCAGTGACCACCACATAGTGTGCAAAGGAAGTGTGCATTACACCTCAATCATCCAAAACAATAATTAAAAAAACAGTTGGGTGACAAGCAGTGGGTCACGAGAGATGTAACCAAGCTACCATGCAGAACTAAATAGTGGCAGTCTAGCTGTCTCATAAGAGCAGGTGCATCGCCTAAAGCATTACTCATGAGAGAAAGTACCACAAAAGCAATCCACCACACTGACCCTTCACAGCTGATATCTCATCAACTACAAACACGCAATCCCATAATACTCAGAAATGAATGGACCCGACAGAATTTTAGAGAAGTGCTTGAAAACACATTTCCAGTGTGTGCGTGTGTCCTTTGTCCCCCAAAGCCACAAGAAGACCACAAACCAAAATACCCTTGAAACAGAAAAAAACACGATAAAAATACGTAGAAATATAACATATATATATTTAATATATAAAATATGTCCAATGCATAGACAAAGTATTTACGAGCAGAATAAAACCAGATTGTAACAGGAAGTCTTCACATGGATGTCGTATATGACAACAACAAAGCCTGAAATTAGCATTTGTCTTCCACAAGACTGCAGTTAGTATAGTTGAGGGTTAAAAGTTCAAGCAACTGCCATCTATTTATTTACAACCATTAGAAGGGAACCAAGTAAATCATATAACTGGATGCATGTGTAGACTTTATGACTGGAGAGAATGGAGCTCTCCATTTGGCTCCAGCTGCAACATTATCTACGCACATCTTTTTATGACTATGCCTATTCATCTATCCTTCCCTCCATATTCTCATTCTAAGCAAATGGACACAACACTCAGTGACATTGTTGTGGCTGGAGGAAGACATGCTCTTAAGATCTCCATTATGTCTCAGAACCATCACTGACCTTTCATCCTTTTTTGCTTGGCATGATTTGGGCATTTAGAATTTCACTTTTCTCCACATTCTGTTGTGTCTCTTATCAGTCTTGATCATTTTGCTTCCGTGCTGAAGTCAAGTCTGTTTACTTGTCATGTAGCTTTCTTAATCTTTGTCTCTGTTTGCGTGCATTTGTGATTGTCATTCATTCACCGCCATTCACCCCATGACAGATTACACTAGATAAGTGTGCAAAAATCTGCTTTTTTATGAATATAAAGGATTATGTGTAATTATCCTCCTCCTTACTCACTCATAATCTCCAAATCCCATTTGACTCATAGTGTTTTTTTATGAATGTGATAGTTATTTTTGAACATTAACACTGTGAGAAGTTAAGCTGTTTACCAAAGACTTTGACACTTTCTTCATTTCCAAGTCATCTCTTCAACATTAATACCTCCCCTTCTTCACACTATGAACAGTAGGAGGTTATTATTATTTTTTTGAGGCTTGCTTTTCTGTTGTGTCGCCTCCAATTGTTATATCTGGCTTTGGCTCTCCATTACACAATCATCATCAAAGCAAAACGGCTCCTGACATATCCATAATAGCGCTGCCTAATACTGTTGTCCCCAAAATGAGCTTTTCTGCTGCAAAATACATTGTCTGAAACTGGGTAATTTGGAGCAGTTGACCTTTGAACTTAACTGGTTGTTTGTGTGTTGTCTGAAGTTTTAAGCAATATTTCTGATAGCCAGAATAAATGTGTGTGTGTGAGAGAGAGAGAGAGAGAGAGAGAGAGAGAATTTTGAGTCTCTTGAGAGAGAACAGAAGAGGTGTCATCTGGTTTTGGGTGGGGGAACACATTTTATATTTTATCCATCTGCCATGATGATGCTTCTTCACCTGATGAATCTTCTCTTCTCTTCTCTTCTCTTCTCTTCTCTTCTCTTCTCTTCTCTTCTCTTCTCTTCTCTTCTCTTCTCTTCTCTTCTCTTCTCTTCTCTTCTCTTCTCTCCTCTTATTTTCTCTTCTCTTCTCTGAAAACAGGACAATGCCCTTAATTGGTGAATTCACACATTTATAAATATAAATGCAATTTATGTCTTCCTTTTAGGCAGTAGCTTTACAGTTGTCATGTGTTTCCTCCTGGCTGGCTACTGACCGTCTTTAAGGGCGCAGAAAATAATCGGAATAATAATCAGAAACGAAAAAACATGCCAATTATTTTCTAAAAACTGAGCTCATACTCAGTTTTGAGACTCGCAGATGAATATAATGCACATAATGCACACAGTGTTGTTTATGCTCACAGTTCCAGTGATTTTGGAAGTGTGTGCCACAGAAAGAGTGTAGCGCTAATCATGTATTCATTAGAACCCTTTGATGTCTAAGAATGCATGATTGTGCGTGTGTGTTTGATATTTGAGTAAATCTGGCAGCTAGCCCAGAGCAGCCAGAGATACACTGAGGTCACTGAACTCAGAGTCCCCTCTACCTTTTGAATAATGTCTGCCACATTCATTGGCCGGGTGTGGAGATGGGACAAAATGTTTTAACTCAGAAGTTAATCTATTTATCATCGATCAATCATCTTTTAGTCAGCGTATTTAGTTATTTATAAGTTATTTTCTTGTCATGCAGTAATATGCAGTTGTTACAACCTTTTAATGTGTGTGTGTGTGTGTGTGTGTATATAGAAGCAGGCGAGGGAAATGGCACACAACTGGATAGAGATAAACTATGTGTCTGCTGTATAAATCCTCAGCACCAAAGCAAGCTTTAATTAATGGCGCTTGATGATCAGCAGGCAAAGGCAAACAGCAACTAAGCGAGGTTGCCTCCCGATCAGAGAGGATAATTGCATTTCACAGACAGATTCATGACACAGCAGACACACTCCCATTGCAGGGTACCACTGATGAGGATGTAATTTTTGTCTTTGCAAAAACTCCCATTCATTTCTGAAAGGAGACTGCTCAGAGCATTTCTTTTCTAGTTTTTCTGTTTTGTTTTGGATGTCATCTGTGTTTGAGTGCAGTAATGTTCATACTTGTGAGAATAGGAGGATGTGAAGGTGGTATAACAGCCTCTCTCTCTGTCTCTCATTATGTCACACACTCTCTTTTCCCCTCTCCCTTTGTCTTCCCTCTTTCCTCCCTGTCGTCTTTTCTATTAATGATAACTGCTGAATAAAGTTATCTGGGAATTTAAGAGGACCACTTTGTTATGGCTGTCCCCACCCGCTAGGTAAATGAGAGGTGGGAGCACCAGTGGTGTTCCCAGTGTGAGATTAATCTGCAGCTTCCCTTTTTATTTTTAGAGGAACATTACGGGCTCACTTCTCTGTCATTGCTTCTCAAGCAGCAGTAGCAGCAGCAGCAGCAGCTTCCACTCGCTACTTAAACCAATCTCTCTGTATTTCTCTCTAACGCTCACTCTCACTATAGGGGGTGGACAAAATAAAGCAAACACCTTTTAGTACAATTTCCTAGCAATAGCTAATGATTTGGTGACTGTGATTGTGTTGTTTTTCTGTTCAGACTTTTGAATGTGTTGATTCAACTTAATACTTACTCTTGAGACTGTGTTTTTTAGGGTTTGGTTACTTCCTCGAACATGTCATTGCAGGGATATTTCATGATATTGTAACAGTTTAATTTTGTCCAAAACCAGTATTTATCTATGTCTGTCTATCCCTTCACCCTCCACGTTTATCATCATAGCTATGGTAATGATTGCTCTTTGACTCACACCCACTCGTGCACAAACACACACCTGAACACCCATCACCTCTTCTATCTCTGTATCAGTTTTTATCCCTCATCATCCTCTACAGTCCTCTTATCGTGTGTTGAGAGGCTGTCTGCTCTGTTCTTTCTCTCTCTCTGCCTGTCAGGAGATGCAGGGGAGATTAGTAAGATTGCAGCGAGGTTGTATTTGGCACCACCACAACTGATGATTGCTTGACTATGAATCTGTTAGATCTGTGGCTGAATAAGGTCAGGTAGCACCACCATTCATGGGTCCAAGTGTTCATAATGATCATACTAAAAAACCCACTGAAGAAATATCATTTTTTGAGAGTGATAAGAAATTCGTTTTTTGGCTTCTTTTGTTGTTATTTTTTTTCAATGTCAGTCTAGCTAAAAAACAACCGTGACACCGCTCAATAAAACTGTCTCCTTTATTGATGCACATTTGCATTAAGTGTGACAGACAAGCTCTCATATTGCTTTACAATGAATGACACCTGATAGTTTTCCCTGTATCTCTCACACAACAACATGCAGATTGTTGTTTTATAAATTGAATTTGAAGAGAAACGATTTTGATATTGTGCGTACTATTTTTACATATTGCTAGATCCAACTGTTAACAGTCTGTGCGCTTGTTTAGGATCAAGTTAATACTTTGATCACAGCTCCAAAGCTTTTCTTTTTTTTTACTGTTCTGTTGATACAAAGTGTATTTTCAGTTGGTATTTTGTAAAGGACAAATTGGTAAGCATTAGAAAGATAAAAAATATCTCCGCTAATTTTGACATCACACTTTCCCTTTCCATATCATGTATGTTGTTTACACCAGAATAATATAGTAGAGCTCTAATTCAAGATTAGATTTGGATTAATGTTACAGAACTTTTATTCTTGTGTCTGATATAAAAACCCTAAATAAATAATAATAACTAGTAACTGCATACAACCCAGGTGAACACCACTTCTCATAAAACCCATCTTGCCACTGGAGAGGCCTAATGAGCAGGCGACTCACACAGGGGACCAACATGTTTACAGGAAATGCTGTCACTTCCTCTTATAATCTGTGCTGTTGTGTGTCTGTGTGCTGAGGGCTTTGACAGTATAAAGATACAAATGTACACATAGTATAGTTCTATCCACTACATGCAGAATTATCCTTAAAATGCTGTGGTTGTACCTGTGCTGTGTGTGGCTGCATACTGCATGTAATGCTGAGGTTCTGCAAATGACCTACGGACTATAGGGAAGCTTATTTCTGCAACCACTTGCATTTCCTCCCTAATTGTTCCTCTTCTTCCCATAAACCCGTGTGTGTGTGTGTGTGTGTGTGTGCGTGTGTGCGTGCAGGTATGTTAAAGAGAGAAAGGAGGTCCTTTTCTCTCTGCTAGCAGTGTCAGCAGGTGAGCTGCCCTATTGGGAGAAAAGAGAGAAATCGGCAAAGCATGCAAATTGCTACTCCAAGGGGAGAATCAATTAGGTGCATAGCGGCTGGAGCAAAAAGGCAAGGAGGGGCAGGGGTCCATACAGAGAGATGGTGCAGAGCCATGCTAATCGTCTCCTCTGAGACAATGCATTACTCCTCTTCTGTCCTCTTCCTCAATCCATGTACTGATCCTGCTGGCTAAAGCTCTGTCAACACACTGCCTTTTAAACCTCTATACTGTACTTCGGAGTCTTCGCTTTTTTGTCTAGCTCATTATATCTCTAATTATAGATTGTTCAGGTGTCCCAAGTGTAAAGTCTCTTCACCTGTTTTCCTCATTGCTCTTTGGAAAGGTGCTCTGCTCTAATCTGTGCCTGATAAAATGAGAAAATAGACCACTTAATTGAGTCTTGTTACTAGATTGTATATCTATCCATACCATGTGACAGTGATGTTAAATATACACTGAATTGTTGGTAATTTTGTGTCCATGGTACTGGTTTTCACTGGGTTTTGTTTTCTTCCTTTTCAGGTACATAATGTCCTCCATCTCAAGAGAGGCTTGATCCTGATTGGCCAACAGTACTGGACTGTGTCTCCTTCCCGCTCCTCACCACTCCTAGACTCTGCACAGCCATGACGTCCATCACCAGGACATGGACCTGCTTTTTTGTATGCTGCTTCCTGTCCACTTTGGCACTTCCGGTGACATCACAAACAGTGGTGCAAGCCCCACAGGCTCACAGTTCTGGCTCCCAAGTGATCACAGCATCCCTTCAGGAGGAGGAGTATGCATCATTTCATGCTGAGAACCCTGAATGGACATTTAACCATCTGGCGGTGGACAATCGCAATGGCAATGTTTATTTAGGAGCCGTCAATCGTATCTACAAACTATCCCCGGGTTTGGAGGTCCAGGTGTCCCATGAGACTGGTCCAGATGAAGACAACCGCAAGTGCTACCCACCACGGATCGTCCAGCCCTGCAGTGAGCCACTGACACTCACCAACAATGTCAACAAGATGCTTCTGATGGACTATCGGGAGAATCGGCTACTGGCATGTGGCAGCCTCTACCAGGGTATCTGTAAACTGCTTCGCCTAGATGACCTCTTCAAACTTGGAGAGCCCTTTCACAAGAAAGAGCACTACCTCTCAGGTGTCAATGAGAGTGGCTCTGTGTTTGGTGTCATTGTTTCACATGAAAAACTCTCTCAGGACATGCTGTTTGTAGCCACAGCTGTGGATGGCAAGCCAGAGTACTTCCCTACCATCTCCAGTCGCAAATTGGCCAGAAACTCAGAGGAGGATGGCATGTTTGCCTATGTCTTCCATGATGAGTTTGTGGCCTCACTGCTTAAGATCCCCTCAGACACCTACACTGTCATCCCAGACTTTGACATATATTACATTTATGGCTTTGCCAGTGGAAACTTTGTCTACTTCCTGACTTTGCAGCCTGAAATGGGGGGTGGGCCAACCACCAGATCCTCCTCTACAGGTCGAGAACAGGTCTACACCTCCAAGATAGTCCGCCTCTGTAAGTCAGACAGAGCCTTCAACTCCTATGTAGAGGTGCCCATTGGATGCATTAGTGGCAATGTTGAATACCGTTTACTCGAAGCTGCCTACCTTTCCAAAGCTGGTGCTATCCTTGCACGTTCACTAGATGTGGCGCCGGATGACGACGTCCTGTTCGCTGTATTCTCGAAAGGCCAGAAGAGACGTCCACGCCAGGCATCCCAGGACTCTGCACTATGCGTCTTTTCTCTGCGGAAGATCAACGACAAAATCAAGGAGAGGCTGCAGTCCTGCTACAAGGGAGAGGGCACACTGGACCTGGCTTGGCTCACAGTCAAAGATGTTCGCTGCAGCAGTGCGGTGAGTAAAACTAGAACACCTTCACTCACATGTACCCAACCACTATTTAATGAAGGCAATCGGAAAGTATGTACTGGTAATTCGTTTTTAATACACACATACTATGTGCACAAAAATACACACATACTGTCTCCTACTGTACTCTCAATCTACCAGCAGCATGTGTTGAATAGTTTTGTTTCAAATTGAATTTATTAAATCAACTAATTTGAGAAAGGGTATTTGATAGGACAAAATTAAGAGAAACTAATTACTGATGATTTCTCATTTTTAAATAATTTCTAATTGAGGGACACTACATGTGAGTATCTCTGAAGACGAATGAGTGGTGAAGGCTCGTTTTACTATAATGAGCTTGGGTGCACTACGGGAGGTCTTCATGAACACTGTGTTCTTGGGTGGGTTCATGCTCCATCCCATTACGATGAGATGTTAAGCATCCACTGCCTCTTTTAATCCGCTCACCCTTTAAACAATGCAGCTGAATGCTCAGCCAAATTACCATAATTCCATTCTCCATAACAGCATTACAAATTCAGTGATTCAGTTCATTTGATTTCTCACTTTGTGCACATAAAAAAACAAGGTTAAATTGGGTGTTACATGTTTAGACCACTTTGAAAATCAGCCAACGCTGTCTCATGCAATTTTTTTTTCCTGATCTCATATTATGTCGTTAATAAAAGCTGCCAACCTCAAGAAATACAAAATTACCTTGATCAGATTGCATTTGTTAGTTGTCCTGTGTGTTCCTTTACAAAGCAAGTATGGCCAAATGGACCTTGTGGGCACTCTTTTTGAGTTCCATGAGGAGATAATTGGTTAAAATGTTCAAACTTCATCAGTGTGTTATTGAACTTGATGGTTGGAAGGTTTTGCATTTTTACAACTAACTGTTGTAATTAGTAATGTAAAATTGGCTATTTTGCTATCTTTAGTAAACCATTACATTAATTTGGCAGATGTTCCTTCTGAAGTGAATTATAATATGTGCTTTTAACCATCATAGCATATGCAAAGAGGACTGAATTAAAGCTCCACTGAACAAAAATACAGACATTTTACCTAGTAATATATTCATTGTAAGGACCATTTCTCAGTCAGGCCAACCATTCTTATCTGTAAGAGCTGCACATGACAAGTTATACAGCTACAAATGCTCGAAAACTGGATTGCTTGGTCATATTTCAGAAACATGCATTTGATCCTTTCACTGCCCATGCAGTCCATATTAGTCTGACCTTAGCCATGCAGTATCTCAAGGCATTATGAAGTTGACTATCTCTTGTGTTTGGTTCTGGAATCACAGTGTTTATCTATTAATCCGTCTATGGCACAGCACACGTGCAGGGGCGCCTTTGTCTGCTGCTTGAGGGCCTGATAAATCATGCCTTGGGTGGAACTGTCAGCAGGGAGAGGAAGTGTGAGAGAGCACACAGGGGTTAGCGCTGAGGAATGATGCCATTTCAGCATGCGCCATAGTATCGCCACTGCCACCGCATAAATTAGACTCTGCTGAACAAGTGACGGGGAACTCTGCAGGAGATAGATGAGTTCTGACACACACACACGTGCCACCATACTTGTAAGTATAGCGCCTGCTGAGATGGAGATGGTGGCTTTTAAAGGCAGGGAGAAGTTTTGACTGATTAGAACATGAGCGATAAATAAATAGTTTTACAAAAGGTTTAGTAAAAATGCTGATCAGAATACCGTACTGCTTTGGGGACCTATTACTGTGGGGAATAAGCTCTGCAACAACAAGCACAATCAGCACTCTGACAGTTTCCTGACCTTGAAATCTGCTTTGACCATATCTGTCGCCATGCATGATGCACAGGTGGGAGCAGATGCACAAACAGGGTGAGGCTCATTCAAATAAGGCAGCGAAAAATGAGTTTAATATTTTGTGAAAAATTGGTCTTAGAATTGATGTCTCAGAACTGTTTCTGGCACATTGTCTCTCCACTGTCTGGTGACTTCAAGTGATAACAACAAAACTAAAGACTTGGTGCAAATCCATGTCAGTACTGTAATAGTGCTTCAAATGAAAATTAACTATGTTAATTAAACGCCGTCTAACCAACAGATGTGTTTAAATCAGCAGAATAAAAAAAGTTCAATGTGATTTAAGCAGTGTCACATTGATCTTTAAAGTAAAGAGTGATTCTTCTTGTATCTGTTAAGCACAGCTGCTTTATACTGTATGAAAAGCTTCTCCTTCAGTTCATTAAATCCTTGCAGCCATTTGAAGGCAGCAGGACAGACATTTTGATCAATCTACAGCCTTCAATTTGAGCTGTACCTCACTAGAGTTTAGTGCCACTACCCATCCACTGTGTTTACCTTGATTAAACCTGCGCATGCACAATTTAAAACAGGGCCCTTAGAGTCGATTTGATGCTTCAGTCGTAAATATGGAGTCATATTTAAATACATGAACACAACACATATAAATCAGAAGTTGAAGGCCTATTGCAGGAGCATTACTAAATTAATAGATGTAAATATAGACCATATTTCCTGTGAGTCTTTTCACAGTGAGAATGTGTTTTATGTTAAGATAAAGAGTTGTGGGGAAACATAACTCTCATATCATGTGTATCAGTGATGAATGGTTGTCTTTCTAATATCCCATGGTTGATTTTTATAGGTAGTTGATTTTTAATCTGATTAATTCCTTTGCTGATTTAAATCTTGCATGACTGGGAGTGCTGTGTCTCTGATATCATTAGAAATGTAGTTTACACTCATCATTCCCATCTTATCCACTCTGTGTTTTCCTTGGGTGTAAAGCACCAACACATAGACACACACAGTATATTCATACACACACTCATATAATCACTCATCCCAAACAAGGTTACTTTTGGGGTTTCTGCACACATGCAACATATTAATTGAAGATTCATACATCCGTATAAATAACATATCAAAGTCTTGCACACTCTTATACAGCTATTACACATTTATTATACAGTTTTTCTCTTTTTTTGCATCTAAGATAAGATTCAGACTTCTTCACATACAGTACGGTATTTTTCCCTCAATTGTTTGCCCTTTTGCTCTAACTGAAGCACTTTCTCACCATGCAGCATTGAAAGACCGTGTCGGCTGTAAATTGTGGTGGTCAGTGTCAACTCGGAGTTGAAAACACAGCAACCTTTTGATGTGTCTGAACATAAAATCTGGTTAAGATGATCTGTTCCTTTTTAATGAAACAGTTTTTTGTTAGAAATCTCTATAGTTCACAGAGCATTCCAAAAGCCAGTGTGATCAAACATCCTCCTTAAACTGTGGAGTAAAAACTGACATGGACAAAATATCAGGCCATTAAAATTTTTTAAATGGTGGGCTGCATGTCAGTCTGTTGGCTGTTAGGGCTAGAAGGAACTTAGATGAGAAGGAGCCTTGTATTAAGGGTATGCCCCTTCATCTATGCACTCTTTCTCGCTCAATTTCGTCCTGTCTCTTACACTATGTTCCCTGTTTCTCACTTTCTCTTACAGTTTTTTTTCTTCTGTCTTTCAAACTCTGTTGTATTTCGAACAAGATGTGTTTTTCCTCCAATTAGGGAGAGGATGAACAGCCTCCAGGCTCATTAAAGTAGCCGGGCTGAACACACAGGCTGGTTTTTGATATGGATGAAACACATTTAGACTCAGTGTGCATAGACCTTAACCACATGGTGTATACTTTCTCTGCTATAACAAATGCCACATTACCTTCTCACTACTATAGGAGCCATGTGTTGGTATAGCACCTTTGCATAACATTGTATGCAATCATAAATATTCAAAACATAAAACATTAACATATATGATTGCATGCTTTTTTCACTGCTCGTAAATCTAAATATTAATGTGTGGTTCAGTTGTACAGTGTATTTTGTATGCAGTGACTTTAGATACTGTACAAGACCTGTGTAAATGGACTTCTACTAAACACTGCTGCCACTTTCAAATTTGGTATCTTAAATGATAAAGCAAATCTTCATTGTTTTCATTTCCTTAGATCTTCATGGGGATTCCTTACCAACATTTAATTTGAATATTTTTTTCCACATATAAGTAACACCTTAATTGTCTGTGTGCATCGCTGAACATCAATGTCCATCATTACCATGATTGAAAATAAATGCACATTTCACAACATGCCACATATATAAAACCCAGTTGAAATGAGTATGAAGTGTGGAATTGGGACATAGCTCTTGTCTTGACTAATCTCTATCTCGACTAATCTCCAGGTGTTCAGTCTCACCTCTAAGAGTTATTGAGGATTTCAATGATTGGATAATGTTTTATACAAAGTAATCCTCTATTAGATTAACAGTTAAGTCATTCATCCTCTGTGATGATTCATTTCCTAGCTATCAGTGGGGTTTATCTGAGAATGGGGAAATAATGTATTTTGAGTTGGCAATGTTTTGGATTGAGGAATAGTAGAATTATAGTAGTAGTCATCACAGTAGGTATATGGAAGGACACAACATATTTACAGGAGGCAGGCCAGTGTAGGACAGTATAAACACTTACCCCCATCCGACCTTTTGTTGCTTTACACCGTCTTTAAGAGGCTTTCAGCCAGAGTGGAAGAGATGGAGAGAGGGAAGAGTTGAGAAGGAAAAGAAATGTACAGTGAGTGGTATGATGGGTAAGGGAGGGAAGAAGGAGATTGAGGGGAGGATGCTCCCTTTCTCCCCCAAATGGCCACGCTTGGCTGAGCCACATAATGCGTGCTCAACAGTATAAGTCTGCAAAGGGCCCGCATCCATAGATCATTGTGAAGTGGCATGTGACCTATAAAAAAAAAAGGAAGAAAAAAAAAATGCCGCCTGCTCCCTGCATGTTCACTGTGTCAGCAGAAAAAAAACAGAACAACAAAACAGCAGGATCGCAATAAATTCACCAGCTCTTCTCTTCTCTCTCATCCTTGATCCATAGCTCACTGCCTGCCGCTATTTCCTCCTTTTGCCTGTCCTTCTCTTCATGTTCTTATGAAAATAGTTGCCACCATCCCCTCTTCCCATTCTATCTCATACTGCCACTTATTGTGTCTGCCCCCCCCCCCCCCCCGACTACCAAACCTGGACAAAATTACAAGGTCGCGTGTAAGTCCCTGACAGGCCACGGACATCCCCTCATCCCTTCTGCTAATGATCATTAATTACATGTCATTAACTAACATGCCACGGGCTATTCTTCCACATTTGTCATGTGCTATCGACTTCACATTCTGAATTCACTCCAATTAATTAGATTATTCTACCCGGCCGCTGCTGTTTCTTTGAGTCTTTTTCTTGATCTCTCTTGCGGTCCCCCCCCCCACACACACATACATGCTCATCCCTTCCTTGTTTCAGCTTCTCTTGAAAGGAAATCTTCCAATATGACATTCTACCCTCCCCACCTTCCCACGTTTATTTTGCATGTTATTGACTCTCTCTTCTATTTTGTTCTGTGTTTGACCAACCTTTGAACGACGCTGTCTCTTGTGCCGGCCATCTCCATCCCTCCTCCTCCTGATTGTGGAGCTTAATCAGTGGCTGGCTGCTGCTGCTGATGAGTCAGTCTAGGCCACATCCTCAGGAAGGGAAAGGCTAGTGGATTCATTAAGAACATCCAAACTGTCCCCCCTCTCCCTCCCCACTTCACCCCACTCCATCCGCATATCCGCTATGCTGCTTGCTGGCTGGCTCACTAATTAAATCTCCATACATGATACCACTTGGTAAAGGTCAGAATCCATCACAATATCATTATTCTGTGATTAAACAAGTGTCTCCTGTTTCCTTCGCCATACTCTACTGGCTCCTCTGCCTGAAAACATGGAAACACTGAATTGGGAGCCATAATTTCTTTCCCCTGCTATTTCTGTCTTTTGTCTAGTTAATATAGTGGGTACACCTAGATATGTCAAGTGCATTTCCAATTAATCATGTATGAAGTGTGTCATAGTTTAGTTAGTTTTTCTTGAAAAACAATTCAGTGTTTCAAGAACACTCAAATATTTTACTTTTGTTAAAGTAGCAGTAGCACAATGTTATACAAGGTACAAGTAAAAATGTATTCAAAATTTTATTGTATTAAAAGTGCATATATATTATCAGTGAAATATACTAATGGTATCAAAAGTAAAAGTATTGCAGAAAATGGCCCATTTGGTGTCATTTCAATGTTGTAGCTGCTGGAACTCATTTTAACCACCTACTGTATTGTTGCGTAGTTTAAGCTGCAATTCAATGTAATGAGACGTTTATATGTTTTGTGTGTAAAATCTTAAAATCTATAAACTAACTAATAACTCACTGTCAAATAAATGTGGTTGAGTAAATAGTACTACTTCTACTCGTATTCTGCTATAAAATAATAACTGTAAAATAGAAGTACTCCAAAGTATAGTACTTGAGAAAACACACGTAGCTGTATTCCATCCCATGTGTATAACATATTACTGAAAACTAATATTTTCACCACATTTCCACCAACATAAATAAAACACTTCAATATAATGAAATCCTGTAGACCTCCACCAGTCAACAAAAACAAAGTATCATATTTCTTGTATTAGATTGCAATGGATGTAGCTACTGTAGTTGCACGTAAACAGTCAACTATATTTAGTCTGTAATACATTCAGACTCCCCCACCCCCCCCCAATTAATGTCTTATCACTTTGATATAGGCAATTTTGGGTGAAGATGGAAAGTAAATGGAGGTAATCATTCCAGAAAGAAATAGATTTTCTTCTTGTTCCTGTATGCACTGTATTGGAAATCGGGGGGGGGGGGGAATATGTTATCTAAAACTCCTTTCTCTTTGTGGTATTGAATTATTTTTTCATTTCCAAGTTTTTCCAATCTTTGCATCTCTTAAACTTGCGTCTTGGCTTTGCCTATCTTCTACCTCCTTTCTCTTTCTGGCTCTACTTTAGTGATGTGTCATTCCAGAAAAGTCAGGCTGTTTTGATTGTTTTCCCTAACCAATATTTATCATCTGTTGTAGATGCTCAGCTAAGGGTTGGCAGGTGCGAGCGTCGGCAAATACGATCTTACAAAATATCACAGGCTTATCAAAGTCTGCTTCTTCATATTGAAACCTGCCAACAGAACATGCAAATAAATCAACCACGTTTCAGGCACACCCTGAAGTGTGTATATAGCTTCATATGCACTCTAATACATGCAAATTTGCTCCATTTCCCAGCTTTGTTTAATATGAATATGCACACATTATAACTCATGATCATTCCACATTTTGCATTCTATAACTGCACCGATCTGCTAAGATTGATGGCACATCTTCCCTGAGATGACATCACTGTCAGCCATTGAACCAGCTCTGTGTGTGCCCATGCATGTGTGTATATATGTATGTATATATATTTATATATATATATATATATATGTATATGTATGTGTGTGTATATATATATATTCGTTCACGGCTTTCTTCATTCCCCAGGGCGCCATACAGAGGGGAAGTTAAATCTACTCGGTGACAGCTCTTGTACTCCACGGCGACACTTGTGCATTCAAACTGAATTTTGAGCACAATTCAGTCAGTGCTGCAAAAAAAATGCTCTCTTGGAATGTCCTGTAGATACTTTAACAAAGCAGCAAATAGCACTGAACCCCAGCAATGAGAAATAGATTCACAATGGCTACTGCTCTTACCAAGACAGTGAACTGCACCTTTGGTTTTTTTCAGTTTAACCGGTTTTCTTTCACAAAAGTAACATTCTTGTTTATCATGGAATAAACATTGTATTCTTTTTTTTTTTTGCTTGTCTTTGATTCCTAGATGCATTTTAATGTCCACATATTGAGTTCTCCTACCAACCACTCATCTCAATGCCACACTGACCTACCGGGCATTCATTTCTCTTGAATTAATTTGAATAATATTATATAATATTAATTAATACTATTACTATTCTAAATTTCAGAGCCCTCAGATGGCTTGATTGTTGTAAGGTTGGAGAGTTAAAGGAGGACACAACAGTTAGACACTTGTGATGTGAAAAGGAAATAAAAGGTGAAACATACAGGAGAATTCAAACAGAGGTCAGCATAGTATTTTTAGTGAAGTGGGAGAGTGAATTGTGCATTGCACATCTCACCAAGTGTGTGTGTGTATCTAATCCATGGTGTGTGTGATGGTGTGTTCTGTCATGCGTTGCTATGTGTGATGGAGGGCACTGTGGATCAGTAGTCAGACAGACTACGTCTTGGCACGGCAGTCGTCCAGCTGATACACACACACACACACACACACACACACACACACACACACAAACACTGTCACTGTCATAGTGAAGTCATGAACAGTTTACATAACTGTTGGCACAACAGTAGTGCCAACATATGAGGTTACTAGAAAACTTGAGTGTATTGAGGAGATCATAACAGCAAAGTTTCTTTTCTACAGTTTTTCCAAAAGTTTGACCCAGCCAAGCAAACATTGAACTCTTTATACACCAGATGATCTCTGGTTTGACAGACATCTAATCTATTGGAGCATAGACATGCAGTTGATATCACAATCCTGAACTGTGTTGTTGGCTGACAGTCGATTGATTGAGAGTGATTAAAAGAGAGAATTCTTTCAAATTGTTTAATTTTCTCCTGCCATGTTAGTACTATAGGAGCTAATAATTTGTGTGTTTGTGTGTGTGTATATATGTATGTATATATATATATATATATATAACTTAATATATATAACTAAATATACTACACATAGGAATCAACAAATCAGTGTGGAGCAGATTTCCCTTTAAAGGATTAGTGCTGACATATGCATTTTGAACTAAACATGCTCTTGCATATCTTGATGTATAACTAAAGTAATGAAAGCTGTTTTAGCGGGTGCTTTACTTCAAAGTGAGTCACTGTTGCTGCAGGAGTCATATAGCTAATGTTTTATTATAGTGAAATTGAATGTTGACATTATATCTCACAATGAACACTACAAACCCACTTAGTCATGACATAATTCTCTAGTGCCGCCAATCATCCTGGCAGGTCAGTCATTTAGCACAGTAGGGCTGGAGGAAAATACTGGATACCTAAGCGACTAATTATACAAAGAGCAGGCATCAGGATACTTTTTCATTTTACTCCTCCAGTTTCCTTTTGAAGGGGAAGTTTTCCTCATGTAAGCATGAACAATGCTGCAGTAAAACAGGCTAATCACATACATCAAATGCTGCTTGAAGGCTTTTGATTAAACAAAACAAAGTGCAGAGTCAGTGTATTAAGAAGAGATGAAGAACGGCATTGAAACTGCCACATGCTTAATAATAACTACAATAAAAATAGCTGGAAGTGCAAGAAAATTGACTCTTTGGGGCCTCTAACGGTTGAGCAGCAACATGAAGCGAAATGTCCGTGGTTTAATGTGTGTCATTAACTTTGTGAACTCGCAGCCAATGGAACGGGCCCTCACAACAGTGCAAGCCCAGATTAGGCCATACATCAGAGAGCGTTGGAGAGCGGATCTCTTTCAGTCCCCGCTAATCGCATTGAGCAACTCTCTCTCTTTCGCGTGCGCCCACTGCCCCCTCTCTTTCTCTCCACTCTGTATCTGCTGATCCCTCTGCACAGTCCAGAAGAGAGCTCTCTTTGTGCTGGTGCTGGCAGGCAGACAGAAGCAAAGAGATGGATACGGCTGAGAGTGACCTGATTCTGCCTCAGTGCCTGGCCTATGTCCAAATACAGAGACTCTGCTCTCCTGTCCCTCCGTCTTTAGGGAGGAACCCTCCGTCTTTTTCTTTTGTTGTTACGCTGCAGGACACTGGCTGAAATACTTGCCAGACCTGCGCTGGAACCGAGTTTGAGTTTGCAGTTTCAACTCCTTTGAGTGGTTTAAGTCATTATTTTATTTATCAAGCAGTTCTTCTGACTTTTGCTCACATATTCACAAGTTTACAACTTAATAGTATCAGTACAGCTAACAGTTTGTCTAGTTCAAGTATTTGCAGTGCCCAGGAAGCATTATGCCTCATTCTCTGTTTTTATTGATGGTCTTATTTTTTTCCCTTTTTATGTGCTCATAAAAAATGAACAAGGAAAGAAATGACATAATCCTACAAAATATGTGTGGCCAGTGATTTGTTTTTACCTACATTAAAATCTTGACTCAGAATTGACTTTGATTTGTATGCACATTTAGCAGTCTATCATCATCATTATTAAACTGCCATATTGGGTAGCGGTTCTTGCTGTTGTGCTGTGTAAAACAAAACTACCAATGCAGTGATGAGGACTACTTCCTTCTGCATATTTTGGAAATTGTGCAGCACTTCATAATTTGTGCATATACAAAAGTCAAGATCATACTATAAGGTCTAAATGAATCCAGTGTTTTCCTGTTTTTGAACAACTTGAAAATGATTGGCTATTGGAAGTTATGATAGAAGTAGTTGAGAACAAAAGCACTGGAGAGAAATGGCAACCATACGGTATGTGTTAGAAAATGCGGTAATGAGATAGGTTGAAAGAAAGAAAAGGGGGCATAAAAAGTGACACAGGTAGTCACATCAGTGTCTTATTGGCAGGCAATGTCAAGGGCTACATTGATATTATTCCGTATTCTGACTCGAGGCGTCTGTGGCATCACAGCTACAAATGTCATGTTTTGGTGGTGGCATAATGAAAATGTGTCTGCTTCCTGAAAGGGCTGACAGACAGAAAATATATTTCATTAGATTGCAGAATGCGGGACAGAGATGGCGGGTGTGATTGGCAACCAGCAGAAATAATACAGCGTGTGTCAGTGACGGTTGATGAAAACACACAATTTCACACATATAAAAATATCCTTCCTTCATCACCCCTTACTTATGCAGACACGTTGACAGAAACACACACAGATCATCTGAAGTGATTATTTAATTATGACAATGCCCTTGAGATAGTCTCTGTCAACCTTTGAACCCTTGGACAATAAGGCTTTATAAGTGGCACCAACATAGAGAAGGTGCTTCTTACTCTCACAACAAGAAACAATATTAACAAAGGCATAAGAAAGCAGCTTTACTGACAGCAGAAAGCATGCAGTAAGTGGATACTAGTGAAGATTAGTGTTGTCATTACACCTTAAAGGAAGAGGAATTTTCTTGATTTTTAATTATTTTCTCCGAGGATATAGGGCATGTTACCAGAAAGAGTAACACTTCAAACCAGAGTGATATTTCACAGTTAGCTTACAGGGTGACCCTGGTTCTCATCAGTGCACCATTAGTGCAGCAGCTAGCAGCCACACGACTTGTAGGACAGAGAGAGTGTATTCTTGACAGCATCTCACTCTGAAAAGGTCAGTGGGGAAAAGGCAAGGAGAGAGATGAGAATTGGAGGAAAAATAGTCCACTTAAATATGTTTCTGTTGTCTGCCAATATTCATCTTTGTTTACTCTCCTTGGCACCTCAGTCCTGCTTTGTTATCTATCATCTCCTTCCTCCGTTTGTCTTTGTTCTTGCTTCTTGTCCTCATCTCAACCCTCTAAACATATGACATGATCTTGACCCAAATTCAGGTCATCTCTATCGATCATTCATAGCACTTCATATAACCCCATGTCATAGCCTAAAGCTCATTGTGGCCTAGACAAGTCATGTTCCATTTGTCTAATGAAAGCAGAGCCCATATTTCCTCTGTGGCTCAGTCTGAGGCTTCTGATGATGATGGCCTTTAGTAAAAGGTTGTGAAGAGACACTTGGTGCTTGCAGGATTGATCGAGAGCCCAGGGGGTGCACTTCTAGGAAGAAAAACAGAATAAAAGACATAAACTAAAAGACCCCCCCCCCCCCCCCAGAGTATCCCACATCTGACAGCTCACAACACTAGGCAACTGTAGATTTGAAATTTGATAGATTTTAAGACAAATAAAAGACTAGATTTTGTCAGTGCATGTTTAGTACCTCCCTCTGAAACTAAAAGTTTCATTTTGCTATGTCTCAAACAAATCAAGTTTTGCTTTACCCAACACCCTCCATTTAGTATTAAACAATAATATTAATTTCAACCAACCTTGTATTTGGTTTGTCATTAAATATTATCAACCTGTTTGTGTCATGTCATTATATTAGGCCAGCTCTGATCATAATGTATTACAAGGACTTTATTTGAACATCAAATTCAGGCTTTTTATCAGGTCGTTACAGTAATGTATGGATATCATAACTCATACCCACTATCTCATCTAACTACTGACAGCTTTTGTCATTTTTGAAAGAATGTGAAGGCAGTGTCAACTTGCCAAGACTTTTCTCCCAACAGCAAACTGCCACATCGCTAAGCTATTAATCAAGCAATGCCTGCTTCAGTCCTAAGCCAAGTGTTTCAAATCCATCCATACACATAGAATAATGACCAATCCCCAGCACCATTATTCTCTTATCAAAACCCATAACTCATCCTGCCCACCATGACTGCTGTGAATATCCCCCATTGGCAGGACAAAACACATGCGTGCAAACACAAAATGTAGAGACATACAAAAAATGAAACACACCCATCTATATACTCACAAAATCACAGCAGCATGTCCACACAGAAAGCAAAACAGATTACCCTTCATCAGTGGCTAGATCTCTCCCCATTTTATATATAGTGATGCATTGTAGTGATTGCTGTAGAGCTGTGAAACATTGCAGTACTTTTTTTCTGCACTGAGTTCACTTTGAATCATTTCACATTGAATATCTTGCCGCACTGGCATTTCTGCAGTAGCTGTTGCGTTGGGTGGACGGTGGGGAATTGTGCCTGACAGAGCAGCCTCTGGCGCTATTACAGTGCTAGAGCCTGACTGCAGTCTTCTTCGATCTTCATCTCTCTCTTACTTGTTTTTACGTTTGCTTTTTTTACATGCGGACCAGCAGATGCTCACATGCATACAGATGCTCAGACATTCCCTCCATCACATACAAACGTTTCTCATTTCTTGACCTACCCCCTATCCATATCTGTCCCTTACAGAAATATACTTACACTCAGAGACAGCTATTGATTCTTGGTCTTATTAATTTAGATCTGGGAAAAACATGCTTAATATTTCTACCACACTTTTTGCGTAATGTACGCCAAAGCTTCCTCTCTGAGGACCTCTGTGGCCTACAGCTCTATTCAAAAATGGACACTAATGCTCATAAAGTGTTGGCCAGAGCTGTTCCCTTTACCTTACAGTAAATCTTGAGTTGATAAAAATGTGTGGCCTTAGTATTTGTCTGTCTTTTATCTGTGTTTTACTAATCCCTCTTCTTCTCCACAGCAGCTCTTGACCATTGACGACGACTTTTGTGGCCTCGACATGAATGCGCCATTGGGTGTGTCTGAGATGGTGCGTGGCAAGCCTCTTTTCTCCGACGCCGTTGACAAAATGACCTCCGTCATTGCCTACGTCTACAAAAACCACTCACTGGTCTTCGTGGGCACAAAGAGTGGACGAGTGAAGAAGGTAAGGAGAAATGCAGGGCGGGCATCAAGGATGAAGGGCAGGAGTGGCTTCAACTGACAGACGCAGAGATTTGGTTTCTCTCTGTTAGAATGTGTAGTAAGGACTGGGAATTGGGGACTGCTAAATTGGAGGAAGGAGAGTTGTAGTAAGGCAGATTGACTTTCAGGCAAACTAGCTGAGTCAGCTGTATTTGCAGGAGGAAGATGTGTGTGTGTGCGCGCGTGTGAGCATGAAAGAGAGGGAGAGAGAAAGGACGTGTGTGTACTTTACTGTGTAGAGATTTTGTGCATGTGTTTTGAGGAAGGGGGATCAGGAGAGCCCCTGAGGGGGGTTTATTCCTAGAGCCAAGCCTATCTGGTATCTCTCAACATCCTCCTCATCCTCTGCACCATATATCACACATACACTCGTACATACCTAGTATCAGGAGTATCCGCTGTATTTTTCCTTCTCTTTGGACTTGTATAAAATCCAGAGCCCTGGGGGCAGATTGTAGCACACATCAGCATGTTGCAGAACTTGCTAGACAGCACAGATCAGCATGTTGCAGAATCGATTAGACAAAGTTTCTTATCTGTTTCTTGAGGCAAATTAAGGTATCAGAATAGGATGAAATACAGCATTTATTAGGTCATTTGTGCAGCTGCATTAGCACATGAGACAATTTGAGTCACATCTGTTTGTTTTTTTATAATTTTGCATTTTTGCAAATTTTCTCCACCAGTTTAATAATGTAGTAGGAGGATAATTATCACTTTGTTAGTCTCTGCTGTCTTTGAAGTTTCTAAAAACCTGTGGAGTTCTTTTTGCAGCTATTATTATAGCAATAGTATTTGAACATCTTTGACCAGAACTGTCTCTTCTTTGAAAAACATGTCACACTCTGTGTGACAGTCAAGCCCTTGGCCAAACAAGATTTGTCCCCTCAGAGTTAAACAGCAGCGGATAAGCTGGGTTTTGGCATGTTTTGGCTTCCACCTTAGACACCCCTTATGCCTCCTGTACCCTCACCCGTGTGGCAACCTTTTTCTGGGCTAATGGGATGATGCACTGCTGCTAGGTGTGATAGAATGGTGGTATTTTCTGTGCTTTTACCCCCTCGCTCTTACCCACAGACACAGACACACACCGTAGGGCCATGACTGAGACTAATTTGGGGGAGGCTAGAGCAGTGAGCCTCACAGGCCTGAGGAAAACAGCTTTACACAGTGAGGAGGAAAGAGTGGAAGATGGATTGACGAGGGGAAGCAGAGGAAGGTTGAGCTGGAGGAGAGAGATTTGACAGAGATGGAATATTTAATCAAAATAAATTAAATGTAAAACAGATGGAGAGAATTTTAAGGAGTTTAATTTAGACAGATGATGGGTAGAATGAAAAACAGAATGAGGAAGTTAAACAAAAATATTACTGTGGCCAGAACAAGCAGCTAATATCGACAGGTCTGTACCAATACACAGGCAAACAGGAGTTCTGTTCTGTTTGTTGTTGTTTTTGTTGTGCACAGGAACAAAGTGGTTTAGGCAGCAGTTTTCGATGTAAGACAATAATCATTGCATAGTCAGATGTTTCAAACAGAGGAAATGTAATGATATTTAGGACCTACTGCTCATCTGTGATGATGAGTGAGAGTTAGGAAGGGAACATTTCATGGATGTGCGCATTACAAGCTGTTCTCAGGGTTTCATGAATATTGTTTTTGCTTCATGTTAGAAAAAAATTTGGTTGCTGGTTATCTTCATGCTTTTCTCCTTCTTTTCCCTGGCCACTCACCAGACACCCCTTTCATTTTTGATTTTTGGCATTGTTCTCATGCAAACTCGACATGAATGGAGATCAGATTGTGCACATATGGTGTTGTATATTCAGGCAAAGAAACCCCACATACACACACCGACTTTGACAAAGGGTGATCAATATCCTGTCATCACAGGGGTACACACATGCACACACAGCCCCATTACAGCCCCATCCTCCCCTCCCATGTACATACTACTCCTCCCCCATTGTTAACTGTATACCATTAGATGACATCACGGGCAATAAAAGGCAACAACAAGACAATAAAAGGTCTGAGCTTCAGTCCACCTCCTTCATCAGTGACTTTATAACCCCTCAGCTAATGGATGTTGATTTATATACACTCCTCCACCTTACTTGTTCCATCCCTCAACCTCCTCCCCCTCCGTTCTCTCAGATCTTCACTCACACTCTCTCTCTTTCTCTCTTCCTTTTTTTGAGTGTTATTTATGGTCCTGTGACTAACACGTCACCCTGAATAAATATAAGCATTACGGTAAAAGAAAGTGGATGGACTTTAATGCACTGGTGTTTGGGTGAGCTAAATGTTAGTGTTTACAGGTTCACATTTATGACATCATGAATTTGAGCTGGGCAGGAAGCTTGGTGAATTAAATTAAATTTGCTTGTGAAATTGTTTTATGTAATGGGGGCCAGTACAACATTTTGCTAGTATAACCTGAAGCTTGTGGACATGAATACAGACTCAGATGATGTTGTACTTCAGTACTGGTGAGGGCTGTCATTACCATTATTCACTCTCTTGCCTCTAAACCTATCCTTGTACACACTTGACCTCAAACCTTACCTTGACTTCAACCTCAACAACAAGAAAAGCTCAGTTGGAAATATCTAACAGTATTTACAGTTAACGCGACAGAGAAAGCCTTGGATGAGACTCCATTAATGTGGAGCATCTTCATTAAGTGAAATAATATGTGAGATGGGTCAGGTTCCCCTTGAGTTCCAACTCTGGCGTTGTTGGAGTGACTCTTGTGGAAATATCTGGAGATCATAGCGGTGACGGGGGATGTAGTGGATTGTGTAGTCAGCCTGAAAGATGAGCAGGATGATGACTATGTGGGTGTGGGAAAGCAGAAGTGACAGAAAATCTGGAAAGTAAGGTTGTCACAGGAAGAGGCAGCAGCGAGACATCAATAGGATAAAGACAAAACATAAGGGAGAGAGAGACCAAGCTCTTACCGCTTTTAACTTTGCCGCAACCTAATTTATAACCTTAACTCAAACACATATGTTGAACGCCAACCCCTGCCTCAGATGTTGCTGAGTGTCTGTGTCGTGTAATGTTTGTAATGACACAGTTTAAGCTGAATTTCATAACAGCCTCCTGTCAGTGCTATCAAATCAGTATGATGCTCTACATGCCCACAGGTGCAGCCATTCCTGCTGGAGCTCTGTCTCTCACAGGACTTGAAACCTTCACATCACACAGGGCTTACATGATCTGTAAACCTCAATGCCTCTTTTTCACTCTTTTTATTTCCATTACACTCTAGCTCTTTTGAATTGCTGGGATGTATCTTCTCTTCTCTGCCCTTCACCACACTTCCCACTTCTTTCTCCTCTTATTTCTTTTCTCTCCCTCCCTTTCTCCACCTCTGTTTGCCCTCTCCTTATAATTTCCCTCTTCCTTTCCCTTCATCTCTCTCCCTGCCTTCGTCTGTCTGTCCATGGCTGAGTGGAGTTGCTGTGAGAGCTCTTTGATGGCTACCTCCTGCCATTGGAAGTGAATGGACCATATGGCTTCTGTCAGCCTGTCTGTTGGCCAGTTTGTGTGTGCGTTGGTCTGTGGCTTAAGAAGGAGATGGAGATGTGATGGAGATAAAAGGCTGTGGCTGGGTAAGGTTTAAACCCATTTACTACAGGTCAGTGCACTGCAGCAGGTCAAGGGGAAAGCCTTAACCCCCTGCAGGCTTTGGTTTAGTTTATGGTCATCTGGTCATGCTACACATTAACATGAAGTACACATCTGCACGGACACATACACATGATACTCACGTACTGCACACGATTGCATGTAAGGAGATGCGCACACATGCATGCATCAATGAACATTTACACCCACACCCCAGGCCACATACACACTATTGGACAAAGGCTGGTTTGGTACCTCCATGGGGCCATGGATGGAAAGGTGGACTAGGGGACGAGAGGGAGGTGAGGAGGGAAGATGTGGAGAGAGAAAAAAGAGAGAAGGGATGAGATTGAGGGCCACCTGCAGAGGTGCTAATGCATCTCGCCTCTGTCCGTCCCAATGGGGGAGCATTGGCGCTCAATACAATGAGCAGCTAACCTTGAACTTGACACAGACAGAGGCACAAAAACGAGAAAGGCATGGCATGCAAAGGAAATGAGGTTGAAGAAGCTCAGGATAAGTGTTTATGTGTCCTAGATATTACTAGTTTATACAAAGCACTGCCAAAAGTCTGAAAAAGCTAGAGACGCGCATGTTCCTTGGTGCCGAGGGGAAAAAGAGAAAGGAAAACATCTTTTCTACAGAGCATTTGTCAGTTTTTGGCCAAAGGCAAAGAGCAGAGTGTCGGGTTGTGACAGTTTAGTCACCTCTTACCACTGCTGCCACCAAGGGAAGAAGAGGCAGCAAACACACATATAGGAGAGAAGAGATCGAATGAAAAGACAGGAAGAGACAGAAAATGTGAATGAAGAGAAGGCAAGACTGAAATGAGACTGTAGTAGAAAAGGTAGAAAGGTAAATGAGAGGTAGTGATAGTAGTTTGCAAAGCTAGAATATAGCCTTTGGTGGAAAGCTTGCAGGACTAGTGTAGAGAGAGAGAGAGGGAGAGGGAGATCTGTCATTTAAGGTTATCTGGGGAGATGCCATGAGCTAGAAACAAGTCAGTTCCAACACTGAATGGTTAATGTTTGTTGTTTGGAAGGGAAAGGTCAAACGTTTGACTCAACCTCTGACATTTTATCTGTTTCATGCTCTGTATGGCTAGCTCTCTCTTGACTGTCTCATTACCCCTCTCTCCAGCTAGATTCATTTCGCTTTTTTACCCTTAAATTTCTGTCTGTTGCCTTCCTTGCCACAAACATGCTATTCTATCTTCCATTAAATTTTTCCAGGTGCTTGCTTCGCTCTGTAATGTTGTTCTTGGTCTTAACCCCTCCATGCCTTCAATACTGCACATGCCATTAAAGATTTCATTAAATGGGTTTCTGGGAAAGAGTAACCTTTTAAGAGCCTTTACTGAATGTGGATAATTTGACCAACTGTATCAATACAGTCTCTCTCACTCAAATGCTTTGTCAGCATAATGTAAAATGAGTTTGCTGGGCAGAATTTTAAGGCTTGCAATCATATCAGGTAACAATATTTTCAAAATCCCCTACAGTAGAGCCACATTGATTGAAATATATTGTCTTTTTAAAATGATTACAGTCACAATTAACATTGTATTTCTGTGGCATTTCCTGTCTAATAAATAAACAGGGCCAATTCTGCAAACTGGCATGTTGGCACAATAGATTATGGATGGATAGATGTACGCATGTGTGGGTGTGAGAGCTTTTACTTGAGATATTTATTGCTCTGGACCAGTCCCGTATGTTTTGTGGGTTGATTGTGTCCTTGTTTCGTGTGTATGTGTATGTGCTTGTCTGCGTGTGTGTGTATGATGGGTTGGTTAGCCCCAGATGCAGATTATTGAAATGGGCTGAGCTGAGCCGTGGTCAGCGGAGCAGAGGATTAACTGCTTAGAGCTAATGATGAAATATGCTTTAGGACGCGTAGGCATCATGTGTGTGTGCCTCTGTGTGTGTGGACAGTGGTTTATGATTTAAACCCCATCCCCATTCTTGCTTTGCTATAAACACAATGCTCCTCAACACAGGTGCACACATTCGTTCACACTGCTAGTATCACGCTGGCCGGTAGCCATTACAACCCCACCCAGTAGCCCATTCATTCTAGCCAGTGGTCTAAACTGCTGCTGTATTCAGTTGGTATTCCCAGAATGTCAATGTTCCCATACTGTTAAGTATTCCTCAGCAGTCTTCCCTAGTTGCCTTGGCACTCTGTGTGTGTGTGTGTGTGTTGCAGCTCCCATACCAGCTAGCTCAGCAGCACACACTAAAGTATGCTCAGTAGTGAGTTGCCATGGTAGCACAGGGTGCTCCACACGCGTAGATTGGAATGTATAGAAAGCATCAACGTAGTCCACACACACACATATCTGAGAGTATATATAGTGTAGATACACTCTATTTAAATCCCAGGGAGTGTCAAAGTACACCGCGTAGACATTATGCTCATAAAACGGACTGAGCGCATATTAGGATGACTCGATGACAGGTGCTGTCCACCTCACAGCTGTAAGGCTGATTGAACACACAATATTAGTGTGTTGGCGTTTTCGTCTCGCCGTATTAACTGCTGTCTGTTAACCGGCTTTGTGCTCTCATGCTCTGCTATTTGCTGTAGAGATAGAAAGGCGTGTCAAGGGGATTCAGTCAATAGGAACACCCTGGCAGCACCTGCTACCCCCCCCTCACCTTATGCTTCTTGTCTCAGACTTTTTTTCGCACCATCGTTCCTGGCCAATTGTTTCACCATACATTTTTTTTTTGTTAATTGCTTAGTGCACTAGGTTTGCTTAGGCCTGCTTCCAAATTACCATTTTTTCCTCAAGATTTAGTGGGTTGGTCAATAGTTTGTGTGTGTGTATGTGTCATGCTTGTATACAAGTCTCTGTGTGTATATATTAGTCAATTCTGTGCAGAAAATCAGCAGAGCTAATGAGAAGTGAAGTCCAGTAATGGCCTGGGAAGAGGATCAGAAGGTAGTGGTTGCCTTGTGTGCTCACAATCCCCACAATACTTGCCGTGCCTGCTGCCAACACAAAAAAAACTAATCCAGTAGCCAGGCAGTCTGACTGGGCAGCAGGCAGAGCGCATGTTGAATTCAGTCAGGAAGCCTCAGTGATGTCTTGTAGATTGGTGTGGGGTGTTGGAAGGCGGAAATGAGGGTGAGAGGAAATGAACAATGGAAGATGGAGCAGAGAGAAAAAAAAATGCAGGGAAAGTGGGCATGGGTTATGGGCTGGGAAAGTGAAACAGACTGGAAAGAGTTGTGGAGACAGACGGGAAGATGGATGGATTCTTGATGGAGTAACAGAAAAGACAGATGGAGAGATGCAGAAAGAGATATTGCTGGGGAATTGAACGTGCAACACATGGTGAGGGTAAGAGAGAGAAAGTAAAGAAGGGTTGATACATAGATAAACTGAGGACTAAATGATCCAAGAGAAAAATGAAAAGGTAGACACAGGAGTGAGGTAGAAGTAGAACGCAAAGGGCCAGACCATTATGGAATTTACCCGTGCACACACACATACACACACCTCAATTGCCATTCAGTGAGACACAGTGTTTAGATGATGAAAGACATGAGGGGAGAGGAGGAAAGCAATCTCTCCTCTGATTTAGAAAGAGTATCACATGGTGCTCAGGTTAGCAAAGAGCAGCAGTTGTTCACTGTGCATACCTGACTCAACAGATACACAAAGTGCCCTGATATGGTGGATGACATTGCCTGTGCATACACCATGTTTGGCTGTCAACCTTCACATGTGTGTGTGTGTGTGGGTGTGTGTGTGGCAAAAATAGCTGTTCACCCCACGCGTGTCATTCAGGTGTGTATTTATAGATGCCATTGCTGTAGCTTGGCCTTATCCCTCCTTTCCAGTGCTCCTTTATAATTGATGAGCTGCCAGAGGCTGAGCAGGGCAGTAGCATACACACACACACACACACTCTACCAACATTGGTAACCAGCTGCTTCCCTGCAGGTTGACATCATGTTTGCACACACACACACACACACACACACACGCTCAGAGCCACTCGATTACTTTAAGCTCCTGTATTGCTGCAACACTGTCGCAAAGGTGATCCTTCAGCTATGAATCATGGTACATGTAGTGCTACAGTGTAGATACTGTTTATATTCTCCTGACTTGCTGATTAGCTGCAACACATCTTAGTCAGAGTAAAATTAAACTACCATGCAATGTCAACTCTAATATACTATTGGATATTTTTAAACGTTTTTCCAACTTTCCTTTGAAATTGAATTAGTATTCAGACAAAGGGCTTGCAGTACTCTTTTTTTTTTATTTACACAGATCTTTTTTTGAAATGGGAAGCAGGAAAGAGGTGAGGAGTGGGTGAATGGCTACAGAAAGGAATGCGCAGCAGAGAGAGAGAGAGACGTAGAGTGTAGAGGGCAAAATTGGCAAGAATGATGGGTGAAAGCTACAGAGATGGAGAGCATGTCGAGAAAGGGTAAAGGGAGACAGTCTGATGGGAGGAGAGGGTGAGAGTGTTGAAATAGAGTTTGATGTTCATTTCACTCTTGTGAGTCGGCACCTATTGAGAAGAGTACCAGTATGTGGCAGCCTATTGAGCTGTGAGTGATTTGAGTGGCTATTCTCCGCAGTGTGTATGTGGAGTTGAAAGGCTTGAGCCAGCAGAGAAGTTGGAGATAGAAAATGACTAACTTTAGTCTGATCTTTCCGTTTCCTGGCAGTTTGAACTGTAGTTGACTCTGATGTGTTGCTGGCTCAGGGTTAAGACAAGGTTGGCAGCTGGGAAGGATGAGTCAAGGTCTGGGGACATAAACAAGGGCTGACATGAAATCTGCACTTTGATCATAAGTGTAATTTGTACCTGCCTTTTAAAAAAATCTTTCAGTGATTTTCATACATCTTTCCCAGTCTGGAGTGAAAAACTGCAGCAATCTTGTCATATTTTGACTGTTAAGACAGTGTTGAAATCTACTGAGTGTAGATATGAGATGTACATAAGATGAATACCTGTAAAGTATAATGCAGTCCACTACAATCACACGACTGCCTTTTGTGAAGCTTATAATGTTGAATTTTTGATGAGGCTGATCCAGTCGCTTACAAAGTCATTTTGGTCCATGCACATTGACAATGCCTCTAATCGCGAGTTAATGCCTACTGAACATTTTTGCCAGACCACAGTGAGCAAAGCGAAAATTGTGGGTTGGCTTTGTGAAGCTGGGAAATGCTTAATTTGCGGCTCATTTAATTAAATATCAATGCAGATTGTTCATTAGTGTCTCAGATAGTAGGGAATGCTGTCTCAGCTGTCTGAGATACCAACAGTTAAGAAACAGGGATGGGAAATTTTACAGTCTAGCAGCAAGTGAATTATAAACTTTAACAACACAGCCATACCAAATTCTCCTCTTCTTTTTTACTCTTTCCTGTCCTTTCTTTTTCATTTTTACCATTCATTTCTCCTTGCCTCTTCCTAGTTTCACAATATTGCTTTTTCCACTTATCTTTTCTCTGCTTTTTTGTCATATCATTCTCTCCTTCCTTCATTCCTATTTGCCTTCCTTCCCCCTTTCCCTATTCTAATTAACATGTTGTTGTATGGCTGTCCAGTGAGAAAAGCTGGCAGACTGTGTGTGTTTACAAGCTGCTCACTGAGGATGGCTTTGCCAGGCAGACACAAGGCTTACATCACAACTTAGTCAAGCTCTCTTTAGGTTATATATATATATATATATACTGCATTGAGGATACAAAGCCAGGTCATCAACTGACTGTTAAGCCTGGATTAACCAATCAACCTACAAGCACATTTACATGAAAGAGATGCAATTCATACTTACTAGTCTTATCACTCAACAGCAACACTCAAAGGTTTTGTACTTACAGAGTGACTTTTTAAGTTACGCCAAATTAAGTAATGTTGGCATTGACTTAAATAGTGTCTATCAAATCTGGTGTTGTAGTTGTTGTAATTCAACTTACAAAAATCACTGTTTTGTTGCTGTATTTGTTTGATCATTGTGAAAAAGTGTAATTCACTACTCCAAGAAATCACAGCTCCCAACACAAAATTGAGTAACGTAGTCTTATGGGGCCTTGGAGCAGGTCACCCAGAAGCATCAAAAACAATTCAACACTTTAAATCCCTGCAACAATTACATGTACCCTTACATAGCTCAGGGTTGACATAGTTATTTTACACACAGCTGATGTAAAACAGTCAGATGACATGAGACTGCTTACCTACACACAGTTTTTCTCCCTGCCTCGCCTATCAAACTCGCTCTTAAAGTCTAGAACTACTTAGCCAGTTAATTAGCAACATTATTAATATTCTTCAGCCATATCAAGTCTGTGTCAAGCCAGCAAATAGGAATGTAATTATGTCCAAGCTTTTTCTCTCCGTTTCTCTCGTCTACTGATGGATCATAGAGTAGGTAACCACAGATTAGCACTCCAAACATAGCTGTCTCCTACACACACACTTACACATTTACACAGACTTCTACTCATGTCAGAGGTGCATGAACAGTGAACAGAATCAAGCTGCTGAAGGAAGATGCTACTGCTTTTTTTCTTTAAGCATTGGAAGAACGATTGAATTGGCATTAATTACTCTTGTGTAGCAGACTGTGAAGGCATGCACTCTCCAACACTTAATTAACAATTCCTAAAGGTGATTTATCGTTAATTAAATGGCATGTAGAAAAAAGTTTATTGTTCCTACACCCCAACAAAATTATAGTGTATTAATTATTATTTATTTATTTTTGTCACACGTTGGCATTTTGGTGCGTAGGAGTCACAAATCATTACATGGCAATTGTTAATTTGTGCTCCAGCAGTAGAAAATCAATACAGGGTCTAGCAGCTAATCACACAGTGTGTTCTTGTGTAGCTCCGTGGATGGATGGCTACCAGTAACCCTGCCAGGGCTAGAGTGTAATTTCCCGTCAGCACCTCCCATACCACTAATTTATAATGTTGCACCCAAGAAGAGCATTTACCCAAGTACCCAAGGAGTGCAGTCATAATCAGCCATAGCAAAAAGTTCATGATTGTCATGAAGAATGAGGTCATTTCAGGGCTGGTTTACCAGAAACAATGTCATGTTCTCCTTATCTTTCTTTTTCATCCCACTCTACTAAAAACAGACATCACTTAATAGCCTATTTTCTGTCAGTGGCACTACATGTACCCATACTTCATACTTCAGTAACTCTCATTTCTAATTCCTAGAGTTTACTTTCCCTCTTTCTTTTATTTGTCCCTCTTTTTCTCTGCATCTGCCTCCTTTCCTATTCGACTTCCATCCCCTCTCCAACTCTGTGATTTATGACTGAGTCTGTGCAGCTATAGAGGACACACCACTGCAGGTGAGCCCTCTCCCTCCCTTCCTCTCACTACATCCTTCCCTGTACATCGGTAGCCAATCATTGCACACAGTATTTCTCTTGGGGCGACTAGTGCCCTCACGCATCTTTTTCTTTCCTCCACCTCTCTTTTTCTCTCGTTCTCTCTCTCTTTTTTTCTCTCTCTCTCTCTCTCTGCAGAGAACAGTTTGCCTCACAACTGGGTCATTCTCTCTCCTCCCTGCAGTAAATGCTAGCAGCCAGTCAAGGAGGCTAAGCAAGGCTGCACTCTGTAGCTAGGCTCAACATCAACAGAGACTTGTGAGACTGCAGGCGGAAGAGTGTGTTGTCAAGGGGGTTGCTTGCATGTACGTGGGTGTATTCAAACCTGTAGAGATTGCAGGTAGATTGAGGTGAGGAAAGTGAATGTGAATGTGAGCCGTATATGAATGAGACATTTCTTTTTCCATATTTGTGCATACTGATATATTCTGCGCGGTGTATTTGGAAGCCTCTGTTAGCCATCTCATGTATTGAGTCTTTTGCAAACATCAGCTGCATCTCCCAACACCTGTTAGTTTATTTGTTTGTTTGTTTTGGTTTATTTGCACATTCTTATATTGCTCAGCTTTTCCTCCTACTAATCTCACACACACACACACACACACACACACACCCTCTCTAATGTACCTGCAGTGGCGTCGGTGAGTTCCGATTTAGATTACACTGACTCGCCCATTAAGCAGATGCCAGCGTAAACATCTTTAAAAGGGTCCCTGGGTCTGTCTGACTTCAAGACTTTGAAGAGCGCCTCAGGTACCGAAGCCGCTTCACAAACACAATGACAGGAGAGATGGAAAGTAAGGGAGATTGAGAGAGTAAATAAATGAGACGAAAGGAGGGAGAGTGACTGAGAGGAATGCTGAGCGAGATATGAAAGACGGCAGAAGCGAGGGAAAGGAGGAAGAGAAATTAACATCTGTAATCTTGCACACCTATCCTTGCAGTCTTCTCTTTCCCTATTACCACCTCCCCTCACCCTTTCTTTTCCCATCCTCAACACAGACCTTAATAAGTGGATTTTTATCTCAGCTACACCAGCGCTCCCAAAGGATTAGAGGAACCCCCCTCACCCCCCACCCCTCTCTCCCATGTTGCACACAGAGAATGGTAATTGCCAATCTGCAGTTAGAGACACTCACACTGTGTTTTTAAGTTTTAAGTGAAAAATGTTGATTGTGGATTGGTTTGTGTGTTCATACATTAGCTGTGCTTCCATCATGCCTTTATGTGCATGGCTTAGGGTTCACACAGGCTCTCATCACTGTCATCACTAAAATACATTATCAGTGGCCCATTTCAATTAAAGGTGCAGCTTCCTCCCTTCTTTCTTTTTTTTTCTCTCTAAATGTCATCCTCACAAAAGATGTAACGAAAGGTGTGGCACCCACGTTCATCCATGCATGATGTTTGGAAAAAGTTGATTCTTTGCACACACCTGTAGTTACACACTGATGCAGCTTCTGCCATCATACTACACACTATGTAATGTACGTACTTATGTCTAGCATTGCTCAACTATTGAAATTGCTTAGAGGCCAATATACAATGACTGAAGTTACTCATGTAAAATGGAGCAAATACTTCCATGGGCAGTTCAGTTTATTTTAGAAATGGCTTAGGGTTGGGAGAATTCCTAAGACTAATACTAAATAAATGAGGAAAGAACATTTATATAGTATTACACTACCTATTATTTATAATCTATGTATAATAGGATGTTAGTGTCTTTCATGTTATTGGTCATTCACACCTCACATCAACTGTACTCATTTATCTAAGCGCCAAGTAGTGGCCAGAGGCCAAGCATTCGGCCTGTTCTGGACAGGCATATATTGAATTGGCACTGCACTACTGACTATTAATTCCTCAGTTGTTTCTGCAAGTATGGTACTGTCTTCTGGAGCCCCCCCGCATACACAGACACATACTCAGCTCCACCTCTCTGTCCACACCCCTCCCTTTGCCCGTCCTCTCCTGCCAACTAAAAGCAAGCGAGAGAGCCAATGCAACAACTTCATTAACTGTTTTTGTCAGAGAGAGCAATACCCTATGAGCCCAGAATCACCAGCACACACACACACACACACACACACACAAACACACACACACACACACACACACACACACACTCTGAGCTGTAACACAAGAGAGTCAGTCACTGGTCACTGCTCCTGTACAAGCTGCTCTTCTCTCCTTCACTCTGTCTCTCAGCAAGTGCCAGCTCCCTCCTGCTTTATATTCATCTCTGCTGTGAGACTGGACCTGTGGTTTGTTTAACATTGATAAAAAAACAGACCTTCGGTGTGTCTCTGGATGTGTATGTGTGTATCTATTCGGAGGATATGAAGCCCTTATAAACATTCATCACTATAATAGAAAATACAATAAGAGCAAGGGTGCCCAGCATGATATGAGAGAAGTTGTCAGATGAGTTTAGGTAGGGATGCTATTAGTGTCTGCTTTCCATTTCTTCCCTCCAATATAGTTCAAAACAAATCAGAAATGATCCACTGGGAGAAGTTGTAAGAGAAAAATGATCCTTTTTGCACAGTGCAGTACAATGCTCTTTTGTGAGCAAAAGCATAAAAAAGCATTGGGAATACCATGTGTTCCTCCCCTCTCATTTGAAATATTGTCTGCCAGCATGATATCAGCGAGCACATCCTCAGTCCAGTCACTGCTCACTGCTTTAATAGTCAAAGATGGATTTAGGTTAACCATCACAGTAGCACTGCAGCTCCACAAACTGGGGCTGTGTATGCCCAGAGAGGTGTGCGTGTCCTTGTGTCAGACGTACCTGCTGGAATCCTCTAAAAAGCCAGCACCATGGCTATTTTTTATCTCTTCTCCACGTCCTTGATTCCTGACACTTGAGCACCCTGGGAAATTTGACTTCCAAGGACACTCTGATGTGCACACCCCTAGCCTCAATTCCTTTTTTCTCTGTCTGCTTTCATTGTTGACTAAAACTCAACGCGGCATCTCGTCTACTACACTCCTCCCTGGAGAAAGAAGCCTAGTTTTTGCTCCCCATATGTAATCAACTTCTCCCCTTTCATTAAAGTTAAGCCCTTAGCAGAGAGAGGAAGGGAGGGGAAAGCTTAGTCACCGAATGTGCTGAATATCAATCAGGAGAAGAGTTTGGGTATTGGAAGTGGATACAGAGAGAAGGTGAGAAGGGCATACAGAGATGGAAAAACAAGTGGAGACAGTGCAGAAATTATATTTTAAAGATGTAATATAACAAAAATAGGGAGAAAAGAAAACATTGTCTTGTTTCATCATTCCTCCTTTCTGTTTGTCTTTATCTTTTAGTAAATCTCTGTCTGTATGTGTGTTTGGCTAACAAAGACATGAGCGAGCCAGGCAGGCACGTGGCTGTCGCCGTTCCATCTGGTTTGGCTCTCCAAATCTCTCCTCGTTAGGCCATTACTGTGTTTAGTCTCAGCTGCCCGCTCCTACAACTGGCAAACCAACCAAACCACTGTCCTCCTCTCCTTCTGCCGCCACCATCAATGCTTGGCCCTTGTCCGTAGTAGCAGGCTAAATGTCAGTCCTCCAAGTCCTGTCCAAGCTTTGCAAGCCACATGAAATTGGCTTTGAGTGTCAGAAAAGCAATTGTGTGCATATGAAGTGTTGTGATTTGTGGAGTTCATATGTTACCAAACCAAATCAATTAATAAATGAATTAGTTCACGCAACAACTAAATGCATGAAAAAACATAACAAAAATTCCAGCATGGATGTGTCTTGCGTCACATTGCATAATCAGCTCATTTTACATGTGCTTTAAAGGTGGATGCTGGTTTTGCTCTATTTATTCTCACAAGTACCTTGTGTTGTGATACAATGCCCTACAGTTTAGGCTCTGATTCCTTGGCGGCTTAGCACACTACAGATGTAACTGTGTGTGTTTGAACGTGTTGGCAGGTGCCCGGTTTCACACAGCGTGGGCTACAGACTTGGCTGCCGAAGACACGCTAAGGGAGACACGTTCGGAAATAGAAACATCAGTCCTGCTCACTTCTATCCAGATGGAGGGAGAAATAGGAAAGCTTGGAGGTAGCGATGGATGCCAGAGAGTGCCCTTGTTTTGCCCCCTCAGATTTTACTCACATGGCTGATTTGTCACTTTCTTTGATTGGCAAATATTCTCCTGGAGGGCTGATATGGCATCATGTTTGGCCTCCTGTGTCCATCCTTGTGTTAACACCATTCCTCTGTGATGATTTTTGAAACCGTGTTTGAGATCATCAGGCCAACTAGCAGCTGCATCTGTACGCAGGGCCTGCATGTATACCAGTAGTTGAATAATGAGCTTGTGGTGCCAATTTGAGAACAGTGTAGGTTTGTGGGTGGAGGGATGGTGGTTGGGGGTGGTGCATGTTGGATGATATGCAAAATGAGCAAAACGAGCAAATGAGGAGGAATCGAGGGTGCCGTCTCATCTCTTAACATTATTTAAGATTCATTTGTCTCAGAAGAATGCCAGCAAAAATGCTGGAGCCCCACAGAGCTCTGACTAATAAAAAATGTTTTACTCTTTTCTTATGAATATATAATATATTCTGTACACCCTTTTCCTTTATTTCTTTCCCCTCACTGATCGTCGCCTCTAATGGTTTCTTTCACATCTCGCCCTTCAGGAGAAAAATACATAAACGCCTAGTTTGTCCAGTTGTTACAGTTTTGTAGGCAATTATTTTTCTTCTCTCAATATGCTAAGTCTGTAACTAAAAAGGCGTTTTATAAAAATTCACAGCTAAGGTGTGAAGCTACATTTAGATGTTCCTAATAATATATTTGTCACCTCTGTAAGGGAGAATGATTTAGTGAAAACCATGAGAAGATTTCTTAACAGATGAAGGCCAGACTGTACTGAACTGTTAATGCTGCCACATCACCGTTATAAAATCGTGTATATTATATCCATGGTCTCCGCTGCTCTGTGGATACCCTAAGCTCATTCTCTCTAGTGCAGAGACTTTATCCATAGTCAGAAATAAGGTATGTTTACATCAACAAAACTGTATTTAAGCAAATCATCACTCATACTGGTTCCTCATAAACATACATGGATTTGCTCATATGTGCACATACTCAGCATACTCAAACACTTAGCTTCCTCATGTTAAATGGCCACTAATTCTCTGTATCAGGGGATTATACATAATTGATTTTGGATGAGGAGTGAAATTACTCATCAGTTGAGAAAAAAAGGCATTTTGTCTTCAGGCTTGAGGGTGCCAAACTGTATTCTAGAGTTAATAGAAGAGATGTACTTCTGCTCAAGGCCATCTATACAGCCATTGTTAATGTAATGAGTTGCAGAAATATTTCTACACAAAATTTTAATTTTGCGTAGAAGAAGTGTTCCATAGGAGCTCAAATCCAAATTTTGGTCAAAGTAAGTTTTAGTTTCAAAATGCCATTTTCCCAGGCCTTTCTAAAACCTTTTTCTCACGTCAACTGACGTAGTTTTCTGAATGATGACATTTCTACACATAAACTGACATTAACCCCCAAGCCTACCTGGCCAGTAGCTACAGATATGGCCAGAGCACTCACTGTTGCTGCTGTTCAAAGTTTAAACTCCGAGAAGCAAAAGGCTCCAGACAAGAGCAGAATCTGGTGTGATCCATGGGTGTTCGTCCTGAAGCTCTGGGTCTCAGGCACTCAGCAGCAGGTCTGTCTGCAGCAGTGAGTCTGTCCCACTGCTCCATTTGATTCATTTATTAACATCTCACACACCCAGACTAAGTGGTGCAACATCGCTATAGTATAGTTGGACAAATGTTCATACTCTCACATCCAGCGAGGAAGTATGTTAAGAAGATGATGCCAGCTAACTGACTGACTGTGTATAGGGCATGAGCACTCTAACCCACATAACTGCTTTCCCATAATTGCTGAGTGGGCATTTCCATTTGAACAACCCAGAAAAAAACGGATATGGAGTTGCCTTAAAAAACTCTTCTCACTGATTCTCCAGTGTTTATAGCTCAACTGAGTGTAGTTTAGAAAAAAGTATTGATCACTCAGGCTATGAAATTGTACATCCCTGTCCCATATACTCACACACCACAATCATCTTTTTTCATCTCAGTTGGATATTTGCCCTTGTAGCTTTGTGTGTTTGTGTGTGTGTGTGTGTGTGTGTGTGTGTGTGTGTGTGTGTGTGTGTGTGTGTGTGTGTGTTTGTGTTTGTGTGTCAACAGAAACCTGAGCCAGAACTCAACACCAGCTCATCAAAGGCGTTTGAGTGTGTTAGCATACAGTAGAAAAAGGATCTGTGTCTACATTACAATTGATATGGCGGATCCATTTCAACAGAGTTTGATGATTTCCCTGGGCCCTCTGTTAATAAATGCCTGCTTTGCTGAAAGTGGAGGCATTCCTCCCCTCGAGTTTCCTGTACAGTGATAGCATATCTAGACTACCGCTGTTGCTAGGCTGTGTTGCTAGGCAACTGTTATCTACTATTATGGGATTTGGTGGGGCTCAATGGGAAAGTTAGCACGGACAATTTGGCCTTCTGTTTTGTACACTATGTGGTGTCATATTATGCATATTCAAGTTGGAAGTGTGAGTGTTCTGCTGCAGTGGATGTAAACAACAGCTGCAAGTCAGCTGCCGCCCACAACATGTTCATGCATAACTATACAGTACAAGACAACAACACATACAAGGCAAGAACATCAATCATTCAGATACACACAGTATACTCTCTTTCTGTTTGATACTCAGAAACAGTGTTACAGGTTTTATTTGTTGTTGCCAGTTAGCAGTTGCAGGTGCTGGTAAGGGTCAAGGGGAAGGCCAAGTGCTAATTGAGAGCTCAGCTATATATACAACTGTGACTTCTACTGTATCTCTTGACATGTCCTGTCTTCACACACACAGATATACACACAAACACAGATATATATATACACACACACACACACACACACACACACACACACACACACACACACACACACACACACACACACAAACTCCCTCTCTTTACCTGTCAGCCTGCAATCGATCGATTCCCTCGTTCGCAGTCCACTCAAAGGTGAGTCTCTGACCTTCCCAGCCCATCCATTAAATGTATTACTGTTCAATCTAATCTAACACTCTACAGGACTGTCTCCACATACATTCCATAAACACACACGCCACCATTATATCAAAATGGGCATGCTCAAAGTCAACTCTAGCAATGTGGGCTCTCTGTTGGACAGGGAAAGGAGATGATTGATGCCAATCAGAGGCAAATTTGCATGCCAATAGGACCGTGAATAGGCAGTGATGCAGTGAATAGTTAATTTCCTTGCAGGCCTTACAAAATCTCTTCGCCTCTGATGGGATAAGAGACACTGCCTGTATAAGATTTTCCTGGTGGCCTCTTCATTTTCATATTATGAATCGGATTAATTGCGTGACTTGGAGGATTTAATGGGCATCTGTTGATAGTAAAGACAACTGTGGTGATGGTTGGATACGTTTGATACTTAGATACTGTAAGGCTTGATAAGTTTTTACTGTATTTCTAAATTAAAATTAATCATTTTTATGTAAATTTCTAATACAAAATTTGCCATCATCATCTGCTTTACTAACATAGTGCACTGATATGTAGAGCATACAGAATTTTGTCTTTTGTGTAACTGTATGAATATATTTTGTTTGGGCAAGCAAATATCCTTAACATGAAAATGTCAGCTAAGGTTATTTTTCAGGACACAAGTATAAACTAGTTACTGTGAGAGTGGTAAACCATCAATCTTGTGAAATTGCTATATTGCATATGACATGGATATGTTTGTGGGTGTGTTTACACAAGCTTATGCTTGCTTCTGTATGCGGTGACTCAAGTCCAGTAAGAGAAGTGCCTTTACAGAAAATGAGCACCCATAAAGACAATGGAAGAGAGTAAGTGTGTATGTGAGTGTGTGTGCATACATTAGTGTTTGTGTGTTTGTGTTGTTAGAGCCTCTGCCCAGGTGATGAATGGTCTTAGGGGCTGAGTGGAGCAGAGTGTCTATAAAACACCACCAGCAGCATCCTTCCCCCTTCTGCTATCCTCCACACTTTCATCTTTACTCTTTTTCTTCAGCTAAGCTTTGCCTTCCCTCCTCTTTCTCCCCCTTCTCTGTTTTGTCTGTATTTCTCCATGCCATCTATCTCTTTTTTTAGAAACCTCTTCTCTGTCTGTGGTGCTTCAGGCAAAAGCTCTGGCGGCAAACAAATGAGTGCAATATTATTTTACGGGACAGCGACTTCAAAGTTTCCCTCTGTTTGGAGCAATTAACAAGGCAAAGACCTGAGGGGACAATGCAGGGAGAGACGAGTTGGGGTGCAAGAAATAGAGAAGGAGTGGAGGCATCTTTGGTGAAAGACATACGTGAGGGATATGTTAAAAACAAGGCTGAGCAAGTGAGGCTTTGTAAAGGAGAGTGAGAAAGAGATAAAGGGACATAAGGAGGAAATCAGGATGGAATGGATGAATAAATTAATGGGTGAATGGGGATCTGGACAGACAATAGAGAAAATGTGATATTTTGATAAAGAGTTGCAAAGTAGGAGGAGTTATTTCAGTCATCCAAGGTTTTGTATGTAGAGGTTGTGTTAATTTTCAGCAGACAATGTCAGTTGGAATGTGCCCCCATTGCATGTACTGAAATGAAACTCTCATGATTAATTCAGCAGTAAAAAAAATAAATGAATAACTGCACGAGAAAATATCTGGTTGATTAGAAAAGCCAAAAAGGAGAGAGGTCCACTGTACTTTTAAGGGGCATTTTGGGCAAGAACAAAAAAAACAAACAATGTCCATGCACCAGGCTTAAAATTCTGTTTCGCATACCACTAATGTTACTAAGTATTACACATTGTAGAAATCTGATTATGCGTGTAGAATTTTTTAATCAGTTTACCTTTGGATTTAAGGTCAATGTTGGATTATTCCAGCAATTAAGGCGCAAGGCTTCATCCACACTTGCAACGATGAAATGTTTTCAATTTGCCACAGTTCTGATTCACACCTTTAACTGGCTTCTTCACCATAGCAACTGTGGCTAAAGCTCATGGGCACGCTAGAGCCATCCACCAAATGATTTCTCAGAAATGAAAATGAACTAATTAAAACTAATTGCCCATCAGAAACCTATAGTATCATTATCAAGGAGACCATGTTTCTATGTTGAGGTACATTGAGGATATCATTAAAAGAAAACCTGGAGAAAAATACTTCCAGAACCATTGGCAGCTACGTGAGATATTATTGTGTTCTGCAGCACCTCTTGCTTTGTCTATTGCCGTTTTTCTTTAATCCTCAGATCTCAGCCAGCAGCCAGCACCCCATATATACACTACACATACACTACACTGACACTACATAAACACCCTCAACACCAACCAGCTCCCTGCCTTTATAGCATGGTGTCTTGCCCTTGTTTGTGCCAACTACCCCATACTGTGCCCACTAACAACCTCCCTGCTACCCTCCATACACACACAGGCTAGCACACACACATGGGCAACCGCTCCCTCCCACGCCAAACCAGCTGAGATGAAAAGGCAGTGGATCACACAACTGCTAAACTTTGATCAATCTGGCAACAAGTGTAAATAGGATCATTAATAGGGATTTAGCAGGGGGCTGCCGTCTGCGATTAGACATACGCAAACACACACATGCTTTTTTCGGCTGCTAGTATTTTAAATAGCTCTTTCTGCTATGCACGCACACACACATGCACACGCACAGACACAGACACAGACACAGTTCATTTTCTTGTTTCCAGAGACGAGCTGCAGCATGCAAACAGAGTACCAACGGGGCCTTTAATTGGGGTGTAATCTGAAAAGTGTAATTTGCCTGGAGTGGATAGAGAGATCTGACAGCAAGAGTAGAAGATGGAGGGAAGGGAGGAGAGGATTACTGTGAAGAAAAAGGGGGCTGGAAGATGAAATCGGCTGGATGAGCATATGAAAATAAGATGAGTGCACAGTAGCAGGGCAGAGAAAGAGAAGAAAAAGGCAAATGTAAAGAAAGTGGAAGATTGTGACAGAAATAAATGGATACAGACAGAGAAGGAAGAAGAGACATGCAGATACGTTGCAAAACAATGAGCTTCACACACACTATTTTCCCAGTATTATATAATTTGTCGCTAAAGACTCTCCACTTATTCTCTCATACACAGCCCCTCCTCAGATTACAGCCATTTGCCACATTAGATATGGTTCTAAACAGGCCTCAATCCAATTCAAATCCACAAATCAGTACGTCTTCCTCCCTAAACTCCTTAGAATTATATTGCCAAAACCAGATTACATCGCTTTTATAACCCACAAAACCCACTGCTGCTGTGGCTTTTCAGCTGCAAGCCTCTTATCTATCTAAACGAACTAATGAGTTTGACACTGACCACCACCAAGGTAGAGAGGGAGAAATCTGAATGTATTGTACTGTGTTTGCTGTGGCTACTGCCTCTACAGAAACATAACAATGTGATCATGGAGATAATAAGACAACTGTGATCTCCCAGTTGGGGTGAACAAGGGTCATCACCCCCCCTTTGGGAAAAAAAAAAGAAAAAGGCTTTCCATCTCTCCTCTGCTGCCTTTTACACTAATCTAATGCCCCCCCCATCCTCGTCTTTTTTAGTGTAATTTGGTTTCTGAATCTTTTGTTTGCCTTTATACTCGTGTGGAATCATTCAGTCATTAATTTACTCAGCAGTTTACTCATGACTGGGGACTTAAAAAGGCACTGGACCAATGGCTATTACTATTCTATAATAACATTAGTTTTATTCATAGGCCTTGGCTTCCCCTCTGTGTTAAAATCAATTATGAAGAGCATGTGTTTATCTAGCCAAGGTCATAAACTATTTGTCTATTGTTCAGCTTTTCAAAATGGGTATGACCTCAACCCTCACCTTGACCTCCAGAACACTGACCCCTGACTTGTGACCCTGTGGTTTCTATAACTTCGTTCTTTGTCCAATGAGCAAGGCAAGCTAGAGCAGGAAAGTGCAGCTGTTGCTACTTTTTTGTAATGGGCCTCTTTGGCTTTACAAGTCTGAGCTTGGGTCTTAGGTATCTTCTTTTATTCTCCATTTCCCTCCCTCATTCATCCCTATACACCACCTTTGGCTCCCCCTTCTTCTAAAATAAAATGAGCCTGGCAGTTGGCATTTTGCTTTTGGACGGCAGACTTCTCCCCCCATGTTCAATTATTCATGCTGAACTCCTCACTCCCTGCCGCTATGGAGGCTACACACACACACACACACACACACACACACACACACACACACACATACTGTTCTGTAAATATATGTGCCATATGTTGGTGATGTTTTTGGGGCTTTGTTTTGGGAAGGCAGTGTCTGAAATTAACTTTTTGACTCACCTGCCAGGGGGACTGTAGATAAAAATACATCGGCCAAGCATATTTTTACTGCCCAAAATAATAAATCACACATGCATTCGTTTCAGTATATTTCATTGACATAATAAGGTATTGAGTACAAACCACAGCCTCAGCATTATACTGTAGCATGCTTCTTGAAACTTTCTTTTTTAATGTGCTGTGTCCTCCTTTTTGTCGCTGGGTTTTTGTTTTAAAGGTTGGCTTACTCCTTGTAAATATTGCCACATACTAGCCATTTAATTAACGACAGCTAGCAGTAGACTTGCGGCAAATTACAGTTTAGCAGAGAGTAGCTGATGTCCCGTACAGTAAACAGTGCCACAAAACTACGAGCGCTCGAGATGGTCTGCGGCTGGTGCTCCTTTGCCTCAGACTGTCTTTGGGCCCTCCCATAAATTTGTGGCACTGTTAGACGCATGTGAAAGACACACATGATTCACATGTCTACATTGTTATGGGAATAACATGAGAATTTTTTTTCTGAGCTATCATGCCAGATATTTTATTACATGACTATTTTGGTACAAACATTTACCCACCAGTGTGGCGGATAGCCTTCCGGACATTTACTCACCAAACGAAACCGCATTTGGCATTGGGCGAGTGTTAATTTTGGACCCTGTGGGAAAGGGAACTGGCAGCTTTAGTATAGAGAGTGCAATACACACACATGAAAGACTATTATTGGGCATCAAGGCAAAGGGACTTCTATATCTCACTCCCCTCCCTTCCCTAGTTTTGACGTAATTTTCTATGAGACTTTAGACCTGCTCTCACATAATCACAATTCCCAGTTCCCCTTTTTCTATTTAGGGTTCTTTTTAACACTCCTATTGTCCTCTTTTATATCTCCCTCACTTGTATTTATTTGCCAGTTTTCCATAATGCCCATCAAACAGTAGATGTCCTTTTGTTTATCGCGCTTTTCAGGTTCCCTCATTCCTCATTAATCTATTTTTTTCTCTTCAGTCCATTTCATTTCCATGCTCTCCTTATTTTTCATTCATCTCTTTTTTTCTGCAATCCATTCATCTCCATACTCTCTCCATCTCCCTCGGTGTGCAGCTTGATGTCCCGTCCTTTCCAATCCACCCTCACACATGTTATTCTCTCTGTGCTGTGACAGTGCCTCTGACAGGGTTAGGTAACAGTGTGCTGTGTGCCCTACTGAGCCACAGTGAATAATTTAGTCAACAAGACATGAGGCTACACTCTTATGTCAACTGGACTTACGCATTACAAAATACCCTATCTAAAAAGGAGAAAGTGAGGCATCAGCTTAATAGTTTGTGTTGATAAATGAGAAGCTAGAGTACGTCTGCAGATTTTTCTTTCTCAAAAAAGAAAATCAACATAAAGCAAAAAATATAGTACATGCAGTAAATGTGCTATCTGTGCAAACTTAGCAGCTGCTGTGCTAAATTTTCTTCCCTCAGTACTATGATCATGGTGTGCTGTTATGTGACATGTGAGCAACCAATAATTTGGTGTCTTGTGTCAGTGCAGTGCTTTATTAAAAAGGCTGCCAAACGGTGCGTTAGCTTATGTGCCGTTTTAAGCAGCAGGGTACAAAATACTCAGTCAGGGATGTTTGTCATCAGGAACGGAGGTGGGAAATGGTGGGAAGAAAAAGCATGTGTGGGGAGAGGAGATGAGTCTGTGGGACAGAGAAAGGACAGCAGGAGAAGACCGGAGGCAGAATAAAACTAAAAAGGAAATCAAGGTAAATTACAGGGACTATATTTATGAAACTGTCAGAAAAACCGGGATGAACTGAGAGAGGGGATAATGAAAGCCGGAAATAAGGGATGTGTGAGTGAGTGAGATAGGCATGGACAGAGGACTCCTGATGTGAGTCATCCAGCCAGTGAGAGATGGGTCACCATGGACACGGCCACTGACCCTGCACTGATGCCCAATCTATTGATCCCATTAAAGCTACACCTTTGTGTTTGTGTTCCTCTCTTTCTCTGCGGTTGCTTTCCTGCCTGACTGTATTAATCTTAATGAGATCAACTACTCTGCATCTCGCTTTGCCTCTCTCTCTCATCTGTGGCATCTGTTTGTGTGCATCAATTTCTATCAAGCTGCCTGGTACTCTCTTCACATGTGCCTTTTTATTTTAGCATCTATTTTGTCCTTTAAACGGTTGACTGCCTGTGGTTTATAGTTTAAGTGCCACAAATAGCAAGCATTATGCAAATAATGATAACGACATGATAATATATGTGGAAATAATACCATGAGATAACCAAAATGAATACAATTGTATTAGGCTTAAAATAACTGTTCAAACCCATCACATTAATGCTCTCATTTATTCTTCACATTTTGTTTGATTCTTGCCTTTTTTAACTTTTTATTTCTCTCATTTTATTTGTCTCTACTACATCTCAGACAGTAGATTTCACATATTTGTTTTTGTTAATTGGGCTCCCTGCAGGGAACGTCTTTAGATTAAATAGAAAGCCATCAACAAGCAGCACAGAGTGTGCATCTAGATGTATGCATGTGTGTCTGTAGGAGAGAGAAGTGCTGTCCGATTACTCAATAGTAAGATCATTTGCAATTAGCCCCTTTGTGCTAATATAAAAGGTTATCAGCCACGTGGCAATTTGTGCGCATACACACGCAAAAGCATCCTCATTACAGCTATTAAAGTTATTTCTGTGGGAAATGTCCTCAGCGGCGAAGCTTTACCATTCTACACTGAGACTTGATTAGAGGTTGATTTAATGCTCTCCGAACAATGAGCTCCTGTTTATTTCCAATTAGCATGATGGATGCAGACCATAACAAACATATTTCCCTCCTCCTCATTTTCCTCTTCTCACACCTTATACACATCTCTTTCTCTCTTCTTTTCTTTTCATTTAAACACAGTTTTTCTTGGATGGCACTGCATGGCAACAGCACGGTTTGACATGAGTGTTGCCATGGAGGAGCATTTTAACAAGTGTGTAGTTTGAGCAACACAATATTACTTATTAATTGGATCTTCGATGCCCTTAACCTCTTTGAGCTTTGAGCTTGGATCTGCTTTGTGTTATTTTGTGACATCTATTCTGAATTTCCAGTTTTTTTGTAGCCATTTGCAAGGATCTGATTGTATTTGTTATGTTATTATATTACATGTTTCCCGTGCATTTTCTGAAAATTTGACATATCATTTTGATTTTGATTCTCCATGTAGCAGACCCTTTCCCCTAAATTATCTATGTATGGCTAGAGGTCCGAATAGATATGTATATGGGTGACTGACACACACACACACACACCATACTTGCATACACGCATTAAAACTCTCTTAAACTGTTTCAGCCCAGTTCAGCCTAGGCAATAGTTTCCTTCCAATAATTTATGGAGTTGAATTATCTCAACTCTGTAATCTGTATCAAATATAGAGTCTGGCATTGCACCCAGGGAGCCCCAAGCTATCAGTCTCCACACATTCACCTTGACACATCCCATCATTTAAAATCAGAAGCACTCAAAGCTCTATTTGCAGGCAAAGAGGGGTAGCAATTTTATGCATTTTTGATCTGAAACTTGAACAAGCTCCTTTCCTCTCCATGCTGGCTTTCAATAAATTCAGATGATTTTCCGTGTCATTAAATGCTGAATTTGACTTGCAAATGACCTCCTTGTGCTTTCTATGAAGATGAGATGAATGCACAGTAGACACACACACACTCATAAATCTAGACATACAGAGGAAGATAGACAGCACTCGCGTAGCTCATGTTTAATTAAGCGGTTTGTCTGTGAGAGAGTGTCATGGGCCTGGTGCACTGTTACCTTGATGTGTTTTCTTCAATAAACTTTTTCTTTCACTACTCAATATCCTGTGGCCCTATAGGGGGCAGTACATATTAGTGGTCTCTCTTGTCCTCTGCCAGCATGACCAAGGTAAACATCCTCTTGGATTATCTCTTTCATTCTTTATCTTACTCTCTTCCTGCTTTCACCCTCCTTTCTTCACCCTCTCCTCCGCCTTCTCATCCTCTTTCACACTCACTCCATCTTGATTCTGTCTCTTTTTTCCGTCTCTGAGATGAAAGCCTCCCCACTGCTCCTTTCACTGCTCCTGAAGCGGCCAAAATGAGGTAGCTTATCTGATGAATTCTCTCCCTCTCTTTTTAGACAGACACACACTTGTACATACACACACACACACATGCATATACATATGTCTTGCTAGCTTACGCTTTCACAACATTGGCTCAAGTTGCTGTAAAAAAATCAAAAAACATTCTGCACATGTACACAGTCGCTTAGAGGACCGTAACTCACTTATGCACCATATAAACATATGCATAGGCGCATTATAAGTAAAACACCCACACAGACACACATACGGTGTGCCTGGAGGCATGGTAGGCCTGGTGGGAGATCTGGGGCCCTGGCATCGTGGTATGAGGTGGCTGGCGTCGGGTCCCCAGGGGTGGTGGGCTGACTGTGATGTTTGGTTATTGGGATCCGCACAGCAATGCCTTTTGGTCTGCACTGTAGGGGGGCATGAGGGAGTGCATGCGTATGACGGCTTTTATTAAACAGTAATCCCAACAGCTGTTCTTCAACCAAGCGTCTCCCCTTCCCCCAACTCTCTTCTTGGGTCCTTTCTTTTATATCCTTCTTTTCAGGCGTCTGTCTGTTTTCACTGTCACAGCACAGCACGAGCCAACCGGATACACAAGAGACTGCTTATTACCAACTCGTATATCCACCCTGTCTCCTAAACATGAGGTTCATATGCAACTCATTTGCATTTGCAAATTTGTTTAGTAGGAAATGTAATGCTGCCTGGATTATCTTTTAATCAAGATAACAAGGAAATGGACTGTTAATGCAAAATGTTAATACTGAACATATCTCCAAAAATGTAAACGTATTTGATTTTGTCATCCATCTAGCAACTAAAGCATGATGCATATTTTTATGGTTATGTTTAGGCAACTCAAAGTACTTTGGTTAAGGTAAAGAAAAGATTACTTTTTCCAGTATTTAACCAGAACCATCATATTTCCTAAACCTTCAAAATCACATGTGATATTTTATGAGGGTAATGTGCTTCCCTAAATGCACCCCCTTCAAACATTCACACAGTAGAGTTGAATTCAAATGTGTCCATGCTGGCTGTGATTTTCAGACATCAAGTGACACCATTAGGGCAGTCAGTGTTTAATGGCAATGTGTATGTGTTAGCAAACCCATTTGATGTAGTATCAGAATTGATGAGTCAGAGTGCAAAGGGTAAAAGTGCAGCTGTACACTGGCATCTGCACTTCTTAGACACACACACACACACACATTCAAGTCTAAGGCTCAAACAGCCCTTTGAAGGTGTGTCTGAAAATGAGGACCAGCCAGCATATCCTCACTTGCCTAAAATGTTCTCACTTTACAGGTATAAAGCTCAAATTGGTTCTCACAATGATACAAGTACACACACACACACACACACACACACACACACACACACACACACACACACACACACACTCACACTCACACAACCCCTCTACCTGCAGCTGGCCACTGATTGAGCTGTTCCCCACCAAGGGACCCTCTCAATGTGGGACACGTGTGTCTCTCTTGCTAATTACCCCCCTTACACCAGCTTGCCAAGTGTGCACCCCTTCCTCTTTTTTTATGGTTCTTAATAAGAAGAAAGATACTGTAGTTTCATCTCTGTCTTCTCACATCAACCCATCCCCCCCCCCCCGCCCCCCCCCCCCCCCCCCCCCCCCCCCACACACACACACCCCTACCCCTTCTTTCCCCTCACTGCTGCTTGTCTGTCACCTAGGACATGCTGTCCCACCCCAGCTCTCTCCCCCAGGCCTCTGCCCTCTCCCTTGGGTACCATGTGGAGGAAAGACCCGGGCTTTGTCTCCCTGTCTAGACCCTGACACCAACCACAAGGGGAGAGAACTTAATGATGGGTTCAGCAAATGTGCTTACTGGCTCTAGCCCACATGGGTGTGGGTGCGCACACACACATAGACACATGCACACACATTCTTTCTCCTCTCTTGTCTCTCTCTCTTTTTCTCTGACAGTGACAGAAATGACAATGGGGCCGTCTGTTCACCATATCATTACCATGTCCCTCACTGTACATATCCTGTTGGGTATTAAATAAAGATTATTTTAAGCTAATTGTCATACAGTTTAAGCCCAATACTAAAACTAATAAACTGTAGTAGTATCTTATCTTTAGTTGAGTGAACACTAATACAGCTAGATGGTCTCACTGGGAGCGTGTTTACTAAACTTCGTTGCTGAGATTTTTGGATGAATTGCTTGTTTCTGCATCTAAGTGTGTGATCGGGTGATGACTCAATCGTAGCAGAAGTGAGTTAAAAATGGTCCTGAGGCATCACTGTTTTAAATAAGTAATATTCACACATAACTTGAAAAAGCATTAAAATGAGTGGAATCACATTTAGTAAGTGGTTATTGGTGAATGTAGAATTTTAAGTATTTGAAGGCGTCTTACATGATGGTTCCAACAATCCCCTATGGCGATAGGAATTGCATTATTAAAACCATTGTCCTTTTTCATTGTGGAGTGAACTGAAAATACTTGAAAAAAATGTTTGAGGAAGATTTAGACACTATTATTGAGGCTTCATTGCAATATGGTATTGCAATTCTTCCCACATAGTTTTGTTTTCTCTTTAAGGCGATTGAACATAGAAAAAAATAATGAACATGCACATTCTAATTAAAACTATATTTACTCAACTGTTTGTTATGCATGCATTATTTAATCCTTGAAATTGTAATGTCCTCAATTGGAAGTTTATGTGAGATTTAATCCCAGACTTTGAGCATAACAACACTGTTGGCTTTACCTCAGGGAAGAACAATTTGGTGACTCAGTTGTTACACAACTTTCCTCCTTGATTTACATGTTGCAACACTCCAAGCTTTTGTTTGTCCTGTCCTGTAGACTTTGTCAGGCTCTGTTGGACACAAAACACATATACCCACATACCCATATTCTAATGTCTGAGTAGATGAGTGGCAGGAGGTGACATAAAAGAGCACTATCTGTTTCTTTATGCTCAAATGAGAAACTAAACTTGGCTGCTGAGTGGTTTTGTCATGATAGTGAGAACAAGAGATGGGTGTTGCCTTTTTCTTCCCCATATTTGTTTGGCTGTATGTTTGTGTGAGCAGTGAGCCAAAGGACAGGGTCACTGGTTCTGAATGATGAAGTAAATATGGCCATCTGTGTGAGTGTTTGATTTGTTTCAACTGTTTAAATGACTAACACGAAGGCTGTGCTGTAAATATCTGGGAAGATGTGTGGTTGATAGAGAGTTGAGGCTGGCTGACCTACCAGATGTTGTGTTTTGCATGCCTGGGAGCGTGTTCACATTCAAGTTTGTTGATTTAAAAAAAAAAAAAAAAATTTAAATGTAAGATATTTAACTGTCCAGTAGCCTGCTTTCCTCCCTCTAATTTGTATTCTTGATCCCATTGTTGAGTATAGTTTAACTATGTCACTTTTCTTGTTTTGGTTTAATTGAAACCTGAATGTAGTCAGCTTACTTGTTTGTGTGTGTGTGAGAGTGTGTGTTCGTTTGACCACTGGCTCTTTTTTCATTCTCTACAGGCAGTCTAATGAGCACACAGACCCCTGTGGAACACACAAGTACAACTGCTAGTGCACACACAACCACATGCACACACGGCTTGATTGGACCCTGCCAGTGTATCTCTTTTCAGCCTAATGAGCAATGCTGGACAACCAGTATAACAATCATATCTCTGTTTCTATTTGTCTGTTTACACTGGAAGCTGTGAGCCAATGCTAATTCTACAGTTAACTCTCCACGGCTTGATGAGCACTGTTTTACTTCAGCACTCCTCAGCAACACATCCACCCTGAAGAGTAATATACATCTTTGTGCTTTGTTGTGATTATTTTGAAGGCATAATAAGCAGTGTGAATCTCAGAAAGAAATAGCATGTTGAAGGCTGGGACAGGATCAGGTGGAGTAGTTTGGCAACAGCTGTGGGTTCTTACAGTATTTCTACACAGGGGGGTGTTTCAGCTATTCAGATTTCTGTGGAAATTAGGCAAGGAGAGACAGCCGGCATGTGCTGTGCGGTTTCTGCTTAACTGGCCTAAGTTTACATCCTGATTCCAGATTTGTGAGTGTATTCAGACGGCCATTCAGATTGACAAACACTTTCCAGACATCTGGCCTCTAGTTGTAATAGAACAATCTATCCTTTATTTTCTACCTTTGCCAGGACCCCCCCCCCCCATTAAACAGTTTGGTGGAGACAATACAGACATACAGAACAGATTAAGTGGAAATATAGTTGTGTTTATGTGTGTGAATTGAATTAGTTTCAACAAACTGGCCATTTTCTTGTAACAGACAGAACATCTGGATTATGTAACAACATATTACCAATGGATAGACAATTCTTGTGTTTCTGTTGGTAATATTTCTGTCTAATCATATTTAATAACATTGTATACTGGGTGATCTTTTGTCTGGCTGAGGCAACAGTGCAGCAGCAGTGAAGGCTGAAACCATTTAAGCAAAGTTTATACAGAAAAATAGAAAATAAAAAGAGGAATGTGTCTGAAAACAAAATTAATCCAACTTTATGGGCGACCGTGTAGTTTACTCCAGTTTACATGCTTGCATAACTTACTATAGCACTATTTTATAATATACTGTATATCACAGTAAGGAATACCAACAAAGATTTTTTTCTGAATAATGTATTCTTATTGGTGGCTGCTTAATGATGACCATCAACTTTGAGTCATAAGTTAATTTCCCGTACATCACTGTATTTATCTTGAAATTGGCTGCATGTAATGACTATGTTTATAGTTTTTAGGGTGGGCCACACAATTGTGCAATGTTGGTCCGTTTCTTATTGGGTATTTCTTTTTGAAGCTGCCAAGCCTCCAAACAGGAAGTTTAGACTTGTATGATTTGTCTCTCTCTCATTTCTTCTTACCCTTCTGGTGGACATCTGTGCTCTTTTGTATAATACAACACACACACACACACACACACACACACACACACACACACACACACACACACACACACACACACACACACACACAACACACAAACACTTTTTCTCACTTACTCTCAGTTCACATAACACTTTGAATTCCCATCCAATTTAGATTCTTTGATAAGTGTTTGTGTGAATGTACATGTATCAATAACCATATGTGTGTTTCTGTATTTTCTAATATAAACACACCATAGTATCTATAATGACCATTTTAATCTTTTGGCACACAGACACATTTATATACACACTCTCCAATCTATGCCTCAGGGAGCATGTCACTTAGTTTGACCTGTGGAGTTTTGGCACCAGATGTCTCCAGTTGGCACTACTGGAGGCATATGCTATATCTCCATCCATCCGTGTGAGTGTGTGTGTGTGTGTGTGTGTGTGTGACACAGTAAATCAATTCTAAAAAGACATTACTCTACCATTAAAAACTGTACTATACAGATTTTATTAGCACTGGCAAACTTTTTTCATCATCAAAGTTTGACGAGGTAATTACTACAAGGTAATAACTATTTAAAATGGCTTTAGCTTTTTAGCTACTGTAACTTGTGTGGCAAACATTTTTAAATGCAATCAATTTTCCATTATTCCATTATCTTTTTCCTGATATTTAAGGTTTGCTGTGGTGTCATTTCAATATCTGTATCACATATCAGTATCAAGCTATTTAGGTGGGTATTATATTAAAGTCATAATTTTGGTATCATGGGAACATTATTGTGTGTGTACCTTCACACTCCTAATAAACCCCAGTGTTTGCTTTTGCCTTATTGCCTTTGTCTGTTCAATTCCAATCTTCCCTTGGTTGCTTTCCCTCCCTTTTTTTTCCCATTTCACTGTTGTCTTCTTTCTGTGATTCTGTCATAACTCTCTCGCTCCTCTATCTGTGAGTATTTTCTAAATAAGCAATGCCTCTCTACGTATCAAGACCATGGCTATTATTCTGTTAAAGAAAATTGTTTGGCCCAACTCCCAGCTGCTTTGTGCTGTAACTCATTCCTAGGGCGGAACGAAAAGCTCGGTGTGATATCCACTTATGTATATGTTTGTGTGCACCTTATTATTTGCTGTTTTTCTGCACACATGTATGATAGACCCATATGTGTACATGCAGGCACATAGACATTGACATAAGAAAACTAATGAGAATAGCTTACACTATAGTAGCCCTTTTGGTTTTGTCATCCTCTCATTCATCATTTATAAGGCCATTTATTCTTCAGCATGCACAAGGATGTTCCTTTATTTTGTAGCGTTGAATTATTCAGCTGCTTGTTGTGATGGATGTCCATGATGATAAGGGATAGTAACACATGTGCATGAGGTCACACATGCACACGCATACACACACAAGCAAGATTCCCCTTTGTGATCTATGGGGACTCTTCTTCCGTTGTTTATCGCTGTGGTGTGTGTGCATGTCTCCCATGGTAGATGATGATGAATCATAGACTTGCCTGATCATGTACTGTTTAGGAGCAGCACCTTTTTTTAGTAAAGACAACATCGACTATTCCATGATGATACCTGAGGAGTGTGTATGAACTTTAATGCTCTTTATGTGATGCGTTCATGACTCAGGTACAGTGGGATGGATGTTCCGAAGTGTGTTTGAGTTGCGGACTGCCTTTGTTAATAATACACTGAGCTTTCCTGCCAACCCTCTACAGAGTGCCGTGGGTGACTCATCATGGGAATGGGAGTTTGTATCTGCTCTTTCCTTCCCTCTGTCTCAGCCCTTTCTCTCTAGTAAGTGCTTATTTTCTTCTTTCCCTCCAGCACAAAAGGAAACACCCCTCCTTGACACCTCCCCTCCAGTATGCTGCGCTCAATCAACATTTTTACCTGCTGTCACGCTGTTTTTAGAGTTTTGTTCATGGCAAAATGGATAAAAGAAAGATCTGGCACAGTAGTAGTAGGGTAATGTAGAATTGAATGTTTTCTACAGTCAGCACTGTCAAGACAATTTGCAAATGATCGGAGTCATTCCATTAAAACTAAAGGAAATTTGTTGTACAGTATACACAGGTGTGACCAAGTCTTTTCTTTTCTTTTTCTATCTCTCTCCCTCTCTGCGTCACACACTCACACCCTTTCCCCTCTGTTTGATGGAAAAGTCGCACCCTCTCCTGTGGTCTCCAACCTCTGTCTACTTTCCATTGTGTAGAGACAAACAGTGATTTGTTCCAATGTGCTTGTTTACAGTTTGTTACATCATGGCACCCTTCACCTCTCTACCCTGTCATTAGAACTGATTTGTCTGTTTATGCTGCCGTGCTGGAAATGGAGCCCCAAAAAGAGAGCGAGACGCAGAATTAGTGTTTGTTTATATTTGCATGTTCATATGTTTCTGAGTGTGTCTGTCTTGAGTGTGTCTGTTTGCCTGTGATTTGCGGTGTATGACTTTTCTGGTGCTTGTGACAGGCGAGTGTTGGTGTCTGGCTGATTTGTGGACTTGCAGGGCTCACCATCGTCACACATCAGGAGCATCTCCTAGCAAACTGAATTGGTTTACCTCCCACCTCTGCTTCTTATGCTGCCAGTGAGGCTTTACACACATACACACACACGCACGCACACACGCACACACACACACACACACACACACACACACACTTGAGGTTCTTGAGCCCACATAAAGACAGCCAGTAGTATAAACTCCCAATATCAACCCACACATACACATAAACAAATTAACAGTGCTACATAACTCCACCTTTAATACTTGTGTTCCCTCTTTTCTGTTAAAATACAGCTTCACTTAAGCTCATGGAACATGGTTGCATTTAAAACATGGTATACTGTAACACCATTAATAATGTAACACACACACACACATTCATAGACATACTGAGACCAGTACTGCACTGATGATTACCTCCCAGTCCTTATTTATCATTCATAAGGAGAGATATCTGAATATGAAATGACTTGAATCCTCTGCCAAATTACTCACAGTTGTAGCGGCAGTTGGTTTATTGTTAATATTGAACTTATTCAGTCAGAACAGAAATGTTTTAAATTATCAAAGCCTTTCTGGACATCATATAACCAGAAAAAGATGTATTTTCTAAACTTTCCTTAAAACATGTTTTTCTCTCAATTACAGTGTGTATCTTCAACCACTCTGAAGTTTAAAGACATCACAGAAAACTTCACATCCTTTGACAACTTTTAAATTAGATCCACAAATCTGATAACGACTGAATTAAGTTTAGGTTTCCAGACCCTGTCCACAAAAACAGCTCTTTTACCCATGGGGGTGATACCCACTCGCTGTTAAAGGTTGTGGTACAGTCTTCTCTGTATTTCTGAACAGTTTAAACAGCAGGGCTCCCTGGAGATCAATTAATAGTTTATAGAAGAGAGGAGAGTGCAGTGAAATTGCCTGTCTTAGTGGTTCATGCTCTGATGCGACCATCGCCAACGTTTGCTTAATTAGGCCAAAAATATCTTTGAAATTTCAATGCTAGAAACATTTTTGTTTGTTTTAGTGTGTTTTAGTGGCTCAGATTTGGATTCTTTAATGTTCATGTGGCTTTATAAGAGAGCAAATGAGAGTGTGTCTGAACTTATGGTGTACCACATCAGTTCATTAGTGAAGAGGCAATGCTTTTTCCACAGCTAATATGAGGAAAGCAAGGCATGTTTAAAAGCCCCATTAGTACCCCTAGAGGATGTGCTGTATCTTACAATCAACTGAGCCTGGTAATAATTGATATTTGAGCTGAAATGATTGATTGAGGAAGCAACCAAGTGACCAGTGTTGCTGGCCTTAGTGCTTTGATCTTGCAAGCTATAAAAATAAAGAGAAAGTCACAATGGCAGAATTGCATTTAGCTCAGCCAGCATGGCTTTGCAATTTTGTGGCCATTGTTAAGCATTGAATTGAAGTGTATGTATATTATCTATAGGAGAAATATGTATTATTGATGATGAGAGCTATATTTTTACAGTTGTTCTACTGCCACATCCCTTGTGAGGCAGAAGTGCCACATATTTCCCTCCAGAGTCAAACCAGCACCATGGACAGTGAACAGGGAAGCCCTTTGATTGTCATCAGCAGGATTTATATTGGATGCAGTAGATGGGTCACATTGTTAGCACACTGGACCTTTTTAGTGACTTCATGGGACAAGCAATGATTAAACAGCACTGTATGTCAGCTTTCTGAAACCTTTACAAATCAATGATAAAAAAGAATTATTCTGTTTTATGGTGTGACAACCCTGTGGTTATGGTGTAGTTAGATTTAGGCACAAATCATTGTTTGGGTTAAAATGATTTAAGTCATAATGGCAACAGTAAACACCACAATGTTAGGGCTTCTTAAAACTTTGTCCTGACGTGTTTGGAAACATGATCATTCATCATGATCATCATCATTTGCGGTTGGGAACAGGAAGTGAACAGTGGTCCCTTGCAGTGAAGTCCACTTTTTGCCAACAATGTAGTCATCCACCCAACCCGCCTCCTCCTAATGAGGAAAAATCATCTTATCTAGGTACCTTTATTTTGATGTGATCTGAATTGCATCACTGGGTCATTGGTCAAGTACTATAGCTGTAAACGTAAACGTAATTATAGGTTGTTTTTTCGGGTTTTCCTTCCTGTTTTTCTAGTCCTAGTGGAAAAATCAAACTGTAAGACCAGTTTAGTGTTTGTCAAAATATATGAAATGCTCAAGGTCCTACCAGCTCTGAAAAATTAATTGAATTTGCCAATGATTTTGCCTGAAGGTCTAAATATATTACAGCAGTGACTGTTTATTCTTGTTTTATTCCTTTTGGGTTAACATAATCTATTTGAATGTCTTGAATTCATTGGAGGAAGAGTTCTTCTAGCTCTGCAGTGGCTCTGTCAAGGGTCAGTGAACATTGTAGCACTGCAGTGGTAGTGGCTGCTGTAGCACACTGTAGAGAAGACTGGAGACTGCATAGCGCACACGCTCAGACACACAACACATACACAGACCTCATGTGCACTCTGCATGGAAAAGACAAGGGGAGAGCGAGAGGTTGATGAAAACAATAACCTATGTAGTCAGGAAAAGAAGGAGCACACAGAAGAAGATTGATAGCATGTCACTGAGGAGAAAGTCAGAAGTGAGTATGAAAATTGGGCTGTAACAACTGAGAAAGCAAAGAAAAGCCAATTTCAGCCCTCCCTGTTTTAATGTCTGCCTTCCCATATCCTCTACGTGTGAAGCAACAAATCCGTCTTGATATTATAGCTTGTTTAACATAATATTCTTACGCTTTTTTCATTTTTCTCTAGCATATACTGTAGCTCATTGTCGATTAATTATTTAAGGTGAATGGAATATATTACAGCTTGCCAAGCCAGCTTTCCATATTTCTTTTGTACCTTTTTTAGATTATCATATTAAACTGCCTGCTTAAAGATGATGCATGTGCTATATGGAGCACATATGTGTGAGGTGTCAGCAAGTGGAGTGTTAATGCGGGAACATGTGAAAATCTTGTGTCATTCTTGTGCAAAGAGATTCATATATATGTATCTCTATGTAAAACACCTGGCTAGCATGACACTCTGTCAGAATGTGTCTGCACTTGGTGCTAACAAATAGGAAGAGAGCAGACTGTGTGATGTGATGGTTGAGAATCACAAGTTTTCCGTTTTTCACTACGAGGAAAAACAAACTCTGCCTGTGTATAGTATGTGCTTTCATTTGCATACACTCAACTATGAGCTATGAACTGTGGGGTCATTTGTTAATTATGGCATTGTTTGAGCTTGCATATATATTACATGTATACACGATTAATTGTCTCAGAGGCACATGCATTCAGAGCTCTCCAGAGGGGCAGCATACACCTGCTTTTCTCTCATTAACTCCATGCAGAATGCTATTTGTCAGCTCAACTGTCATCAGCTTCAGTAGGCCACATATGTGTCCAGAGATGGATCAGGTGGAAAGCTCAAATCCCAGCAGGCTTCCTTGACCGCACCCCCACCGACATCAGTACAGTGCCAGTCGCTCACCTGCTGCTTCACCTTTGACACAAACACCTGGGTAAAAGATGGGGACCACTTGGACCATAGCAAGCTGATGAACTGCTTTGATGTATTCCGTCTCTACATCTCCCTCTGCTAACTTTAACGATGCAATCCTTTGTTTGTTTCCGGTTTAACAAGCACCTTGTTCTCTCACTCTGTTCTGATCTCTGTCTATTCCAAGCAGGAAACACACCAGTGGTTTTGACCAATCTTGTCACATTTAAATAGGCCAAGCCAGAAATAGTGTGCCCATGTAATAGTCTGAAATCAGGCCTCATCAACTCGAGTCTTGGTTAATGAAACCAAGATATACAGTGTGCAGTTCATTTCCTTGTCTTAACCTTGGTGGTAGGTTCTTCATGTTCATTGGACAAATACACTGGCTGAAAAGATCTGATATGTATTTTCATCATACTTACAAGGGATGTAATATTCCTTTCATAAGGGAGTGGTATTATTAAAACATGAATGGATTGAGTAACCTTGAGACTCTGACTCCAACATTTAATGCTCTCCTCACCGTTGCCATGGTAATGCAGCAGCAGTGCCTTGCAGCATACGAGTGTTTTCTCAAAAGCTCACTGCAGTTTTCATTCCAGTGAATTTGTCTCCTTTCAAAGTTTCCACCTGCATAGAGATGACCCAGCAGCATGTGCAGCCACTGCAGAGAGAGAGAGAGAGAGAGAGAGAGAGCTTGATAATATAAGATTGTGTTTGTGTGTGGATGCAACTTGTATGGATGCATGTGTCTTGTGTGACAGGCAACATGGGGTGTCTGTTACTGTCTGTGTATATGTGTGTGTGTGTGTGTAGCCAGTGAGATAAGCATGATTGGGTTTGCGACTGCCAATGGGGCTTCATGTGAAGCAGCCTCTGTCACTTGCTTATGTGCCTGTTGTGATAACACCAACACAATCAGACACACAGTGCGCACGCGCACAGGCACTCTCTCACACACACACTAACACACATGCACACACAATTTCAAGTTTGATCATGATGTTTATCTTTGCTTGGTGGAAGCTCCAGCACAACACAGCACAACTTTTATTATCAAATCAAATTAATGAATGTCACTATTTAATAAAAACTAAACTTTTATAACTTAACCAAAATAATATTTGTATATACCAATGTCACTGCCAAGTGTCATTGTTAAAAAGTTGAATTTAATGTATACCTCCTGCCATATCGACGTCTCCACACCTTGCCATGCTCGTCTAAAAAGACTATTTCTGGCTTTCAGTGTCTCATGGCATATCTACGTGTGTTCAGTGGCTGTCATTCTGCCTTTCCATCTGATTTAGCCCACGTTAACAAAATTCAGGGGGGATGACAACACCTGTCGATGAGCAATGAAGAACAGGTGTCGTCGCACCATGGGAGAGCTGCTGAGTCACTCTCACACACTAGTGCGCGCACACACACACAATAGATGCCATTTGGAAGGAATTTCAATGAACCGTGGCCTATTTTATTTTGTGGCACTGTCATGGCATTGACATATTTGGACATTAATTTCCTATGTGTCTCAATGAAATGAAACTGAAAATACAGATCTGCTGTTATAATTTTTGGCATGGCTCCAGTATCTTAATATGAAATGCCACATAACACATTGTAGGTCCTACTAATTCTTATTTTTTTGGAGGTATTAGATTAGGTATAGATATGCCTGTTGAAATATTTTTACAGGATCACTAATGGAGAGAATGATTTATATTATGTATTATGCTCACTATCCTTAGGTTGAGACAGACCATACTCCACTGCACTCTCTTCTTGCCATTTCTGTATATGAAAGCCCCAGGTGTTTATATGCTCTGAGGCTCAGCAACTTAGGCCTATGTCTAACCTCTCTGTTACTACATGAAGCCAGCAGCTCATGCTGTGTCTGTCTCTGCTGCAGTTATAGCTAAGCCTCAACCCTGGGGAGCCTCTCTCCAAGCTGCCTGAAAAACAACAACAGCAAAAGAAACATTTGGACACGACAGGAACAGCATCCTCTATGGGTTTAGATTTCTCCCACTATGCTTTGTGTTGAAAATTCCCAGTTCTGCTCTTTTCTTCCACTATCCATGCCAGATCCGTACCTTTCCCCCTCAAATTCCATGCCTGGCATGTTCATTTTTCTCCTTTTTCTTAAACCCCCTTCTTCCTTCCTTCCTGCATTTTTCCTCCTCCTGCCATACATTTTCTCCCTCCCTCCCCTCCTGTCTCCTGCTGTACGCCAGCCAAGCTCCCGCTCCCCACTACGTATCTTTACTCGGGCAGCGCTGCCAACAATTAGAACACATTACTGCCAATTGTGCCACCTGCGGCCCCCTGAAAGGCAGAAACAGAGGAGAGGAGGGGACGGCACTGTGCCAAAGGAATGGCGAGGGGGTAGAGTAGTGTATGTGGAGGGGAGATGGAGTGCTTTACAGCATTCTGGATACAGCCACAAAGCACAGTGTTTAATTACCAATAAGCACTGGTTTAATCAGGGGCCTGAATACTGTCGGATAGACAGACAGCAACTGTCGTCTTCTTTGGGGTGGAGGGGGGGTGGAGGAATGGTAACTGTTTATTTGAGTGCATGGGACCAGGGGTTTATGGTTAAGCTGTTATTCGCTTGTGGAAGAATGAGTTGCAGGCTAGGATAGATGGGGGGTAGAGGAGGAGTTATTGCGTATGGGGCCCATTATTGTTTTGAAAATAATTCGGTGGTTGTGGCAATGAGATAGTGAGCAGAGAAATGCATAGAGAGCCACATTGTGTGTGCTTTTCTGTGTGCACACATTCACACCTGCATTTTGGCCAAGGACTGGCTCGAATCACAGTGAATTGGATGCGTTGTGTGGGGCTTGAGTGAAAGCAGTCTCTTTTCTGGTCTTGTGGAGAAAACGAAGAGGTGTCTGTGAGGAGATTTAGCCTGGAGCCAAAACCAATTCACAACCACTCCACATTGGAGAGGGGTCTTATCCCCCCAACCTGCCCTCGCGATGACAGGCATGAGCCTCCTGTATACACACAGACACACATATAAGCACACAGAGTTGCGTTCTGTAACTTGTATTACTTGCATAAAATATGAAAACACACACTCCCTTAGACACAGACATACTATGTGCCAAGGTAGTATTAAAGCCTCAGTGTTTTTTCTGTGCAGGCTGAAGCCAGTGGCTAGATGAGAATGTAATCCTCCATTGTGTTTTAAATGGATCAACCTGAGAGCTTAGTAAAGGCTGGGGACACCGAAAGGAGACGTGCACACACACAGGCACACAGATATGTTGTCCTAGGTCACTTTTGAGGACATATAGACTAACATTTATTTCCTGGAGAGTCTAACCATAACCACTACTTAACCCTTACCCTATCCTTAACCTAACCAAATCTTAACCACTCATCCCAAAATCAGCTTTTTCCCAATCAATGACACAGCTTCTGTCCCCAATTGGACAGGCCATCCCCTGTTAACTGGTCTTTAGTCTAAAATGTGTCCAAAATAAGTAGTCTCACACACACATTTACTTGTATTTACCTCTCCCTAGTATGTTATGGATATTTTGTTTCTGTTGTGTCTTTTTGAGGACTGATTTGTTCTCCCTTTGGGACAGACCCTGAAAGTTTGCATGAAGGTTAAGACTTGGCACTTCTGGATAAGGGTTGGTGTTAGACATTTAATTGTTATGGTTAGGGTTAGGGGCCAGATGTCAGATGCATTGTGTCAATGAGGTTAGGGTTAGGGTTAGTACAAACGTGTGTGTGTGTGTGTGTGTGTGTGTGTGTGTGTGTGTGTGTGTGTGTGTGTGTGTGTGTGTGTGTGTGTGTGTGTGTGTGTGTGTGTGTGTGTGTGTGTGTGTGTGTTATGTTGCAATACAAGAGCTACAGCTGGTCAACAGGACTCAGTCTGTTTTCCAGAAGTGCCTTGTGTGTGTTTGTTGTTGTGCATCCCAGCTGCAACACACACATTACTCTCCCCAATGAATAACTGATGTCGTGTCATACTGCTGTGACCCACCCCTCTCACAGACACACGCTCCCCTTAACCTCACGCTGCACACACCACCACACACAGATGAGACACACAGACTCTCGCTTGACACCTTGACCCTGGTCATTAAAGAGCAGATGTTTTTGAGGTGCTTTTGTTTAAAAGCTACAGACTCTTGCAGTCAGTGACAAGCAATTTTCATTCACCTTCGTTGGCATCTATCTCTCTTTTCATCCCTCCCTCTGTCCTTCTCTCTCCCCATTCTTTCCTCTGCCTTGCTCTTCTCTGGAGTCTTGATGAGTAATTGCTCAGGGCTTCAGAGAGAAGGAAGGATGGAAAGGAAGGGAAAAGCGAAAGGGGGGAGGGAGGGGGTGTGAGAGCACGTATGAGTATGTATGGAACAGGAGTGAGGGGAGGATGAAATGAGGAGGGCTGAATGTATGTGTGTTGGTGTGTGTGCCTGGAGCATGAGTTTGTGCACTGTGGAGGGTTACTATATGTGTGGCTTTGAGGGAAGCAAGATTGTGTGCGTGTGCGTGTGTGTGTGTGTGTGTGTGTGTGTGTGTGTGTGTGTGTGTGAGGCACAGGGGAATCATTGATCTGCAGAGAGTGCATTGTGTGTGCTGAATTAGAGGAGCAGGCACAGGGCTTTGAGCTTGTAAAACACTCCCACAGTTATAGCTCTTACTGCTCTCTGTCTGTCTCTCACTCTCACTTACTCACACACACATAAACATGCACGCTCATACACACAGATCTATATCTGGGTGTTACTTACACTAACCAGACTGAGTGCGTGAGTGCTTTTATTTTATGCCTTCTCTGTGAATAGGTAACTGACTGGGGATATCGGCAGCTTCATTTGGGCTGTACAAACCTAGCTGCAGGGAAAATGGATGAACCATTTTATGCAACCACATTCTGTCTCAGACAAATGAGTCAGCAAATGACTGAATACTTTTCCTATTCAACCAGCAGCACATTTGCAGACCATTGAAAGTAAATTGGTAAAAAAAAAAAAAAGATTTAATGAGTTTGAAGGCAAATAAATGGGCAACTTATTACAGTACAAACTATCAGGAACATTCATCATAGAAACAATTCAACAATTAACACCAACAATGACAGTTAAAATACAAAAAGACATTGTCAAATTAAAAATAAAACATGTCCCCTAATTAATTTGATTAGAAACCACTCCATAATAAACACTCCAAATGAACACTGACTTAAATAATTGACTTATTGAATAAATGAACTTTTGGTCTTCCCTACTTCTCTGCTTAGTCCTCCAGTTTGACTGATCAGAGCTATGTAACTCCTAATTGACACAATCTGTCTGACATGCATGTGCAATCAATATTAATTCTCTTATCTGAGACCCAAGCTCCATCCCATTGTTCAGCCATTCAGTCACATGTCACCTGCTTCAGCCTGATTGTGAGTCTGACATGCCAGATTAGCTTGGCGGCCAGTAGGAAGATAGCAAAGCAATCTGAGCTTATCTTTGGTGTAACATAGTGCAAGTGCTCGGCAGCAAAGACATGCATTATGATGATGAAGGCTTGATTTCAAATTTGTGATTCCAAAAAGGATTGTGTATGATTTCAAGTTGAAGAAAGTTTATGTTAATATGTTGAAGAATCATGGCGATGATGATGATACCAAGGATTATTGAAAATTGTAGGTGAACTATTCTTTCAAAATAGTATTCTAGGCTAATTATGCATTTAAGCATTTAATTTTTTATTTTTTTATGTGTTGTCTTTTATATTCTTGAGATGTTTATTGTGTTGTTTTCTCTTAGTGTTACATCCCCTGTCTGCAAAACAAAATTACCCTTGAGAATTAACACAAAAAAAACTTGAACCTCAAGTGAACCTCACAAAGCTGTGAGCAAAATGTATTCCTCACTGTTTTATTGCACTTGTTAATTATAATTGAAGAACAACAATTCTTAATCACTCTGTGTGTGTTGTTTTCTCAGAGTGGGTAATATAATATAATTGATGACAATTGTGACAAATATGATTGCAAGGGCATTTATGACAGTAGTGACAAGGTTTAGCATGCTGACCACTGTAATCCAAGTAAGGAAATACATCTCAAAATACCGGAAGCCACCATAAGGCGTCCTGATCCCACCCAAGCTCACCTGCTGTTGACCATTAACATAATGAACTAGCAACCATATCCATACAAATTACTACTTAAAGCTTTAAGAGCATCTGGGAGCCCTAATGTACGTAGTGTCTCCAAACATTCCTAAGATGATGTATTGATTGTGCCAATCAATGGGCCTAAAAAGCCATGAGTGGATCTGGTAACCATAATAGCCGCACTTAAAAGAAGGATGGGTAAGTGTAATACTCACTGAGCATCATTATCTGTTGTAGAGCGAGAAGGAGAGGTAGATCAAAGGATGCAGAACAGAAGACAGAAACAAATAGAAATACATTAGGGTAAGGGGAAACAATGTGTGAAACAGACATATGGTGGTTGACTGGAAGTGGAAACAATGGCTATGATGGGATTTAGTGAGATACAGTTGCAAAGAAAAGTTTAAATCATATCAATTTCTAACTTAAGACTCCTTGTTTTTCTGTGGTGCTGGTCATGTTTCTGATCGGGAACTGCATTTCAAGTGTTCTTGTGGTTGCTTCAGCATCCTGTCTGCATTTGTTCCTGCTTTTGCTGTATGTTAATGATTAATGTGCTGGTAAGCAGGGGGTCTTCTCCTCCATCAGCTGTGGCTGTCCTCCCTCTCTCCATCCACATAACCATCCCTCTGTCTTCCCATTCTTTTTTTCATATTTACTGTCGAACAGTGATTTGTGTCAGCTATGCTCTGATACCGAGACCCAGTTTAGAATATGAAGGATTGCAGACAGTGCACATTAGGTATGACAAGGCATTGATCCTCAACTTCTTTTGTGAGTGGAAGGGAAATGAGTATATTATAGGACATGGATAGATTGATAAAATACTCTTAAAGTGGATTTAAATAACGGAATACATTTACTTCAACTTGATTAAAATATTTGGTATCCTGTTTGCAAACTTTTTATCAACATTTATTTTTCTGACGTGTGTCTTGTAGCTCCTTGTTGATCCAATCCTGTTAAGCTGCACTTTCCCCCTCCACTAAAAGCCCACATGGCCTTCAGCAGCTGGGTCACACAACAAGCCATTTGGGCTCATCAAACATTAATCGACCCAAATCTCACTGCCTCCCCTCCCACCTACCCACCCCCTTATTTCCCTCATCTTCTTTTCTAAATAGCCTTCACAGATTATCGAATATTTTAAATTAAAATCTTTTAAAAAGTCTTAAGGCCCTGTAAACGTGAGATCAAGAGAGATGAGACTGGGGCTTCTTGCTGGAAATACATTTTCTTTTACATTACATGGTGGGGTTTTACAGTTCCTGGGAGTGACTAAAATTTAAGCTTTGTACAATGGGCATGAGAATTTCTCTCATTACACTAAACAGCCTGGATGTGGGGATATACCTGCCCCAAGGGTTGAAGCTTTAGGACTGATTTATATGTGTAGAGGCATACTCTATGTCTGTCTGAGAGGGAAAAGAGGTGAGGCAAGGAGGAGATGAGAGCCGGAACAGTAAAAGAGTATCAGAGGGCAGGTGGAAAGCCTTTAGACGTAATCCTGGAAAGATGGTCTCACTTAGCTTTTAGATATTCCACCACCTCAGAAGCCCTAAAGGCCTCCAGTGGCACATTCCCAGCTCATAAACTCATGCATGTTTTAGAGGGGCTCTACTCTGGGGAAGGAGGTGGGGGTATTGACCGGTCTAGGATACACAACATCCCACAATGGAGCAAAGGATGGAATAAGAGCCATAGAGAGCGTCCCCAAGGCAAACTGTCTAACTAGTACCCACCATATTTCATACTCCCTTACTCCCACCTCCTCCCCCTACAAGCCCCAATGCTGGAGAGAGAGGGGTTTCATGAGGCAGTGCCTTTCCCTTGACAGCAGCTGTTGTTTGTTTGAGTCTTAGACCTTCTCACACTCCTTTGATCCATAAGTACCCTTTATCTTCTGTAACAGGAAGAATATAAAATACCAGAGGATCACCTCTATTTTCTGTTGTACACAATACACACACACTCATACATGCATGCATGTTCCCACCGGGGTATGGCAATGGATTTGTGAGATGGCAACCCAATTTTGTGGTTTGCAAAGACTCATAGAGTCAAGTGTGCTTTGATTGATGATCCCAGCCAATAACTAGCCCAGCATATGTCTAAGCACGTGACACTATTGATTCCCCAAACTCCCAACCCTCTCTCTAAACACCACATGCACTTAAGATTGTGTTGACACAATACAGATGACCTAAACACAAGAGGGTGATTATCAGGGATTGAGTATCACATTTAAGAAGCCTCTATGTCAGTTTTCATTGCATCATGTAGACAGCTGCCTTACAGCACATAACTCATTCTAAAAATGAAGCAAATACACACTATGTATTGCAGCACACCTTATTCAACTATCAAAGTTTGATTATTTTCTGTTTCACTCTTTGTGGTTGCCAGAGTAAATATTTTTGGACTTAGTCCACCTCTTTTCTAGCCAGTAGTTTAAGCCAATACTGATTAGCTTTTTCCCTTAACTCAATATTTGATAAGTTGCTCATCATTTACCGATTACATTTTCTCATTTTCTACTGAGAGAGAAGAGATGCTTCTTTAAATGCTGTGGAATTGATTTGGCTTCAAGTTGATAGGCACATTCGATGTGTGATTTGATGTTTTCTGACTCTGAATTAATAGCATTATTAAGTCATAGAAATAACATTTCTTCCAATTAGTGCTATGCAATTAAAAAAACATTCACACATGAACACAAACTCTCACAGGTACACAGGTGTTTACCAGAATTGAAAACATGGTTCTTGAAATGAGTCCCTACCCCCAATAACCAAATTATTATTCTCCCCTTATCTCCTCTTTCGTTCATAAATCTCAGTCAATGATGTCCTGAGGCCGACTCCTTTCTTCTGACCCCAGAGATCTGTGAGTGGTCTAGACATATTCAGCTCTCTGACACTGTTTCGCTCCTAAAGGTCAGGGGTTAAACACAATGCAGAGGAGAGAATGATTGCCCAGAGTGTCACCGTGAGACCCCCCCCCTCCTCCCCACACACACACACACACACACACACACATGCTGGACATATTTGCCTTTATGCATGCATGACTTGACTCTACCATTGTCAAAACAATGGAGTGTGTCAACTGAGTAATTGAGTGGTTTCAGTAGTCCTATGTATATCATGTGCAATCATAACTCAATGAATAGCAGCTGTTAGATTATGAATGTCTTTATTAGGCCTCGTTTTGGACATGCTTCTGTTAAACAAGCTGCGTTACAGGGGTCAGGGTTACATGCGTTTTAAAGGACAGGAAACAATGGAGGAAGAGACATGAGAAGGAATGGATAAAGAATAGCTACATATGTTTGTCTAACCAAATTATTGTGTGAGATTATGGTGGATAGACGGAGTGTCTGTTGTTATGGACAGCAGTTAAGTGTGTGAGACACTTGATGACAGCAGTGCCAGGAAATATTTAACAGGGTCAAGTAGCACTGTCCTCCCCTTAGGCATGATGAGCTGAGGATGTTTGTATGTGCCTGATTCTTTTCATGTGGCTTTGTATGTGTAGGATGTGGTGACCCAAGCCTACATTTTTGACAGCTATCCTCATATGCGTGTAAGCATGAGCACACACACACACACACACACACACACACACACACACACACACTGGTGACATCTGACTTCAATTACGTGCCAGAGGTAGCCTGAGGGAAGGTGATGAGTTGGATGGAGACAAGACAGACTCATATGGTTAGAAACCGGACATTGGCTGCTATTGATGACACACAAAGAGCTCTGTCTCTGTCTGCTCCATCTTTCATCGTCCTCATCGTCATCATCAACAAAGGCATCCGCTTTATACTTTCATCAGTCTCTCTTTTTCTTAAGTAGTTCCAAAAGTGATTAATGTTCTGTCCTTTTTCTTGTTTTTCTTCTTCTTCTTCTTTTTCTTCTTCTTCTTCTTGTTTTTCTTCTTCTTCTTCTTCTCTATGGCTTTTCCTCTCACACTCTGTTATAGATGGTAACAATGACAGTAAGAGCTCCACTTTAGTTGAAAGTCAAGGTCATACTCATTGTGGGCCATATTTTTTTATGATTCCCTATTAAAAGTATTCAATCAGGTAGAGTTTATACTAATTACACAGTGATATAGCAATTCAGGGGATATATTGGAAAGGGATTTTTGGCAAGACTTTTTATAAAGAAGTAAAAGTTTGCACACAACACAGTAAGGCATGCACACATAGAGAGACACACAACCACCCACTCACCCAGTATAGCAGACACACAAGAAGCTAGACAGATCCAGGAGCAGATGCACAGGTATTTAATTAGGACTGACTGCAGCTGTTACTGTTTATTACCTAGACATTGTGAAGATAAATGTCTGAAATGCATACACACACACACACACACACACACACACTCACACACTCACACACTCACACTCACACACAGGTCAACCATTTGTTTGAGGTGGCCTCCCAAGGGAACATCAGCAGTGTGTATTTGTTTGAACACTGTATGTGTGTGCGCGCTACAGTCAGTGATCCATAGATTTAATAAGTGTGTGCGTGCGTGCGTGCGTGTGTGTGTCCTCACACACACGAACACCCTCCTCCTCTGTGCAGGGTTGCAGAAGTGGCCATGTCCACCGCCTGCTGTATGGTAATAGTGTTCTCTGTATCCCAGCAGAAGCTGTGTGAGTGGGAGACCATAAACACTTATACGACTGACAAACTAAGAGCCCAGTCCCTCAACATGCACATACACACTCTCAAACACACACATGCATACACCAGATGGCTTGCTGTTGTCTTTATTCTTTCCTCCCTCAAGTGTTCCTCCATATTTATATTTTTTTCTCTTGACTTTGACTTGCCTGTAGCTCATGTGTTGCCATCTCCCACTTACACTTTTCCATTCTTTTTATTCATCTCCCCTTTGCCTTATCTTTATTTCTGTGTTTTTCCTGGATGTATTCTTCATCTCTCCTCCCCTCCATCCCTTGTCTTCAGGTGACAGGCCCCCTGCTTGCAGTTAACACTGTCGTGTTCTCTGTCTGCTCTCTGTCAGCATCAGCACTCTACAACACACACAGTTTCACGATTGGGATGCCGCTGTGCTTTTCGCAAATTCCGACAGCCTGATATTTAGAGTAGTGGAAGCTTCTGGCTTTTCAACTATTTTGCGTCAAGGTAGCACAATTATAAACTTAAAAGCAATACACCAACACCAAAAAATGTTGCAAAAAATTCTATCAGGTAATTTTATGTACACGCAAATGTGGCACAAATTCAAAGTTTGTTCTGTTTTGCCGAAGGGCTCTCCTTTAACTTTTTTCAATACAAAAAATCCTATTATGTCAAAGTTCCATGTCAGGAAAAGCATATTAAAACATCCATTTAAACATGAGCATAGTGTGTGCTCTTTTGAAAGCACTCTGTGTTGAAACATGTTGAGGGCTACATGTGCTGTCTGTTAATTTGCTACTTGTGGTCAACCTAGGTATCAGGTTTGTCTTGGAGTCACTGATGTGTAAGAATTTTATAATTTGACACTTACACTATAATTAGCACAACTATAATCTGTCTATGTATAACCTCTTCCTTCTCCTATACTCATACACACACACATATACAGTAGATATGAACACACCCAGCTTCAACTCATATTTGCACTTTGCATTTGGAACTAGGCTAGTATGATTAATGTTCATTCGATGATCCATTGCTGTTCTCCATTCCAGTGAGTCCCATGGGGAACCCTCCGCTCTGTCTCACATAGCTTGGCTAGCCAGCTAACACCCTCCTACATACTGAATGGTTACTGTGATAAATGATTAACGTGCAGCCATGCTAAATGATGGCCAATAGATCATTTATACTGTGACTAGAGTGGAAAACCTTGCAGGAAACCAGTGGGGAAACTGAGTGAGCGTATTGCTACCACAGCTGCAACTATCTCTACCTGTGTCATTGGCTACAATAGGCTCTACTTGTGTTTCTCTCCAAGTCCAGTGATTCCCCAACTGCCCAGTTTCCTAGCTATTATACCTGTAATGTTATTCCTACTAGCAATTCTATGCTCCAGCTCATCACCTCATTTAACCTGTGTGTACTGTATTTAGTCCCTACTCACTGTTAGATTGTTGTGTGCTTCTGGCTGACTGAAGCCTCTGCTTATTTACTGTTCCTGTGCATTAGTCAACTTTACTTGCCCTTTGTTCATGATCCAGAACCTCTGTATTCCCCCTTACATTGTGTCTGTCTGCCTCCTGGCACCTGTGTCACGTTGCAGTGGCTAACATTGGTCGTTGAGGTATTGTTTGGCCTTGGCAAGACACACCAACTTGTGTGCACCCTGCATCAAGGATCACTCACACATTGGGTCTATTCCATTGGTCAACATCAGTCTCTTGTTCATCTGTTCCTCCATTCCTCTGCCTGTCTTTCCCTCTGTCCTTTTCCTGCATGTAGTGCTGTAAAGACAGCCGTGAAACACCGCCTCATTTCCCCAGTTATTTCCTGAGAAACCCAAATGAAAAGATACTACCGACCTTTTCTCTCTCCTGCCACACCACTCACCATAAATGCTGACAAGAAACTGCAGTACCATCTCTGACCTTTTACAGGACTCTTAGAACTCTCTCTCACACACACACACACCACTCCTAGGACTGACAGTGGCTTTGAATCAGCAGACTCTTGGGTAGTGTGGAGGAATTTAATGACACACAATGTCGCTTCAATTTTAGCGCTCCCTGGCCAGGCTACCAGGTGCACCATTTGTCCCTTATTGAAAGGAGAAAGGGGGGCTCGAGTGGCCCTTAAACCAGCCTTGGCTTACCGTCTGACTTCATGTGAGTGAGGGGATGAGGGAGGTAGTGCATTCCAGTACTTGGATGGGCTATAAGATCTATATGTCTTTCTTCCTGTTAAATTTACAACAAACCAAACCAAAACTTACTCTTAAAATACTCCGTAAAGCTCTTTATAAGCCCCTAGCACCTCCCTGGCCCCTTATTGCTACTCTTATATGCTGTCCATATTTCATGAGGACTGGGTTGTCCTTTCATCATGTCCTTTGACCCTACAATATGTCTTCCAGGGATGGAGAATGAGGAACTGAGATGCTACGGTCTTAAATATACTTTATGGAAATACAGCTCAGCCTCCACTCAGACCCCATGCATAGCCCCTCTTATGGCCCCCCATTCCCCAATCAATAAATAATGGAGTGAGACAGTGAGAGTCTACTGTTAACAGATTATGAGAGAGGGAAGAGAAAGCAAGGAGCGAGGGAAGGAGGGTGCTTGCTGCATTGCAAAGAGAAGCAACGGGAGCTGTCAATGGCTAAAAAGACATTCCTTAGGACTGGGGCACTTAAAAATCCCCATCTAGAACCTTAATGTTAAAGTTTTGACAAAGAGAACAATAGATTAATCAAAGAGAAAAAACTAAAATAAAACAACCCTTTCAATAAAATCACATTGTTAAATACTAGCAATAATTAAAATGTTTACGAGAAGAAAACTCTTGATATTGTGGCCACTAATTTCCCTTCACCCGTTCTTTTCTGCTCAGGCCTGCTGCTGTTACTGCCTATTATATCCTATTGACAGGTAATTACAGACATATTAAGAGCAGTCATTAGTTGCTGTGAAATAATATTGTGAATTCTACAGGTAATTAGTTTGAGCCATAGTCAAGTGTCCGACGGCAGTGTGAAGACAAAAACAAGAAGTGCTTAAGAACCGTCTTTTTCTCTCTCAAGTATTTGAAGAACAGGCGCACATACACACACACAGTCATGCACTTATTCTCATTCACACATGCACTAACACACATACTACTATCCTCCTACTCTCTGAGTGTTTACTTAGTGCAGCCTTATTTTAGCAGAACCAGTCTCAGTAACCATTTCCCCTGGAACAGAAATGTCAGCTGTGTCTCATCTAAATGACGCCCATCTGTTGAACCTTAATCAAAATTTCCATATTTTTCTTCACGCACTATTATGTTCCTTCACTCCTCTTCTCCCTTCATCTTTCCCCCATCCACTGCCTATCTCGTTTGCAGAGTATAAATGCTAATTCATAAAATGGAGAGTATTCTCACGATGGACACATACTAGATGTTGTGGAAACGTGAATTTGAAATATGATAATGAAATAAGTGTCTCCCAGCAGAAAAGACCTGCTCCCACTATTTAATGGGTCTTGACCTACTATGGTACTATAATGATCGATGGAGGACAGGCGTGGGGTGATGTTCCTCAGTGTGTTCTGTCTTCCGTGCACTGTGCTGTGCTATAGAGACTGGCAATGGCTGTGAATCCTTTGGGGCTTCAATATGGATTTTCCTTTTCTTTAAAGCAGGTCTAATCTGAAGTAAGTGGCGGGTCTCACTAATCAGTTGACATCTAGGAACACCCTTTGGTGGCTGACAGGACAGGCAATTGATGTGTTGTTTCAGGAGAATTAGTCTGCTCCTTTTTATTTGGTCATGGCCAGCTGGACAGTCGATAATACCCCTATTTTTGTGAACACCGCTGCTCCACTTCAATAGCTGATGCAGTGAGGCAAAACGAGATAGCTAATAGTTGGTTATTGTTTGTGCCTTTTAGATCATGGTAGATAAATGTGAATATTGATTTAAACTTTTGGCTGTTCAGTTCAGTAATTTAAAGAAAAACAAAAAACTAATATATTTACAAAAGATTACAAACCAAATTCTTATCTCATCTCTCATCTTATCAGGATTATGACCATGACTAGCACTATGGTGCAATATTGTGTGTGGCTCTCCATTGTGTCTGCATATATGTGCACAATATCACACATGGACATGCACGCACATATGGGTTACACTATTCACATTCCTGCTCACAATTTCATAGTAGTCCACTGACCTACAGGTGGCAGAAATAGATTAAACAAAGACTCTGAAGGAGAAGTCTTCTGGCCCATAAACATGGATGTAAACAATGCACGTTTGAAATACAGAAATGTATTTGATACATTTGTTAAACCTCAAGAAAACAGCCAAACCATTTTTGTGAGTAACTGTGGATGTAAACTCTTTACAAGAAGACTTTACACTGTACCTTTTAAATTTTACACCTTTTATACTGCAGAAATAATGTGGTATTACAGTAGTAATACTTGTATTAGATGTCTTCCACCTGCACATGTTTTGGAAAAATGGATAACATCAAAGTCAATGGTGCCTAAGCAACAACACCCATCTATCTCCAGTCTGATGGCACCTAAATGTGAAACAACATCCCCACAAATTACATTCAGCACACGGGCCTGGCTCTAAACAGGCAAGAGTTACTACTTCCTGTCAGCCAAAGACAAAAGGCTGTTTGGACTGGTGCTGACCAGTGTTTACATTTCACCTCTGGTTAGCTTTATGTCCTCTAAACACCATGCCAAACACAGTTGCAGTCAGCTCTTGTGTGCTACAGTCTTCATACCCTCTCAAACAGTGTGTGAGCTTCTCTTATGTTCTGTTTTCCTCTTTCTAAAAAAACTCAGAAAACAGAAATTGTGTATCCTCAGTGACTGATCTCTGGCTCGCAGAGGGAACCATTGCTGCTTTTCAGCCTCTTTCCCTTACTAAAGCTTATCCATTAAAATGTTTGCTATAGGTCGATGTGAGAGACACACTGCATCACACTGTGTTTTGGCTGCACAGTTATGGCCTTTTATCTCTAATCCCAGCAAAGCTGTCCTCTTAAAATGTTTGTCTGAGGTCTCCATGGGGCAGACTGCACGGTTACTCATAATGCTAAACCGCCACTTAACAAGCGCCTAGGAACCTTAGGGCATTTAATGGCATGTGCAAGTTTTTTTTTAGAGCCAGGCCCTGGCTAAGTTAGCCAAAGTTAAAGGTTTAAATAAATAGTTTGTATTTACTTTTATACATTTATTTCTGTTTATTTTTGCAGAGACAGTGCACAATTAAAAGTAATTGCACCTGGTGCTGAATGACAATTTACAAAAGGATACGGCTATCTGTAGGTCTTCTAGTCTTATCAAGGGATAAACATTACAGACAAAGGCATATATGCCCTAAAGGTCCTTCTACCTTTACAGAACAACACAGGAGACATGTATAATGTCACACATAACACTGCAAACAGCAATTACGGACCACTTCAGGCCATATTAAGCCTGACAGTGATTAATAAAACCATAGTTGCTACATAAACGAAAATGGGAAGTGAATGGAAATGGTTGACCGAAGAGGCCAGGATGGCAAGAAAAATCTGGAGCTTTCAGATAAAAAAAAAATTCCCACTCTGCTTTCAACTAATTATCCTCCTAACCTCCTCAGTCCCCAAACTAAACCCATTCTATCACAGATAAGCCTCAGGGGACAAAGCTCAGGCAGAACCAGTTTGAATATTTATGTTGGGTGTGAGTGTGTGTGTGTGTGTGTGTGTGTGTGTGTGTGTGTGTGTGTGTGTTTAATTATGAGTGGGATGCATACCAGTGTGTTTGTACACACATACCCTTATGTATACAGCATAGTCTTGTGCTGTTTGTCCAGTGGATAGTCAGAGGGGAGTAGAGGAGAATGGAAAGAAAGGCTGCGCCAGCAGGCAGCATTATTCCCTGCGGGGAGCGTTGATTAATGAATCACATCTTTCTAACCTGAGGCTGCTACTGCGCCGCTGCACTTTCACAGTACTGCAGAGCGCCAGTGAGACCCGTGCCAGGCTTCCTTACTGGCACAACATGGCACAGGGTGTGGGTGCTGTCACTGCTAACAGGGGCTGAGAGTTAGTGCAAGGAGAAGAAAATTAGATTCCGGGTATGAGCGGAAACTGCCTGACAAATTTGATCATTTCAGCCTGTGGGTGTTTTTCGCTTCACACAAACAACCCCCTGTGGAATGTTGTTGAATTAGTTTGACATATGTGGTTATTATGTGGTCTAAATTGAGCATTTCATTTTTTGAGTTGTTTTGTTGTGCTAGCCTTAATAATTTTTGCTCAAAATGAATTATTGTATATGTTTGTTTTGTGCCCATGCAGACAATACCTAAATGTGTTTTCCCCTCTTTTCCCTTTCGTCCCTGTCTTCCATGTTCCCATGATGCCTTCCCTTCGAAATGGCTCTCTCTCAATATCAGGTATGTAAAAATATTTAAGACACTCCACACTATACCACTGTCTGGACAGGCAGTTACATGCCGCTCATTATTTTATATGATAGCAGTGAATTAGTTACATAATTAAAGTATATGATTGTATCACTCACAAAGTGCCATCTAGCCTACTTTTACAGAATGATTGATACCACAAATAAAACAAGTTATGGCAATTTTAAAATCATTGTTTATAGCAGACATCATCATGCCAGAGCACCTATAGTGTACATTTAATGATGTCTTGCCATTTTAATTGTTCTGTGTTTTATGGCATTGTAATTATGTTTACGATTAAATTTCATCATTAGCACATGACAAGCATATAACAAGTTTTCATATTCAGGTAGCTTTTATTTTTAATTTAGGTTCATTACCCACATCAAGAACAGAAACTTTTAGTATCATTACATTCAATTTTGTTGACTCATTCTCGTGTTGCGTTCGGTGAACCGGCCGACCGGGGGGGGGGGGGGTTGGTTTCAGTAAACCGGCCGACGGGGGGGGGGGGGCTGTGTGTGTGTAGGCTATGTGAGAGAGACGCGTGAGTGACAGAGAGACGCAGGGAGAGCAGAGAAAGGAATAAGGAAATGCAGCTTAACGAATACGATGCGTATTTTTTAATTAGCGTTAAAAAAATTTTTTATAACGTAACGCAATATGTGGCGGCCGGTGTTGAATCTGTGGCGCACCGCCACGAATTAGTCTATGTGTGGGAAACACTGGTGTTGGACCATTGACTGTCTCTGCCCAGATGATTCCAGCCTATCTGGAGGATCAAATTGGTGACCTTGGTCAGCCAGGTCAAGATGTTCCTGATCTTACTGAGCATTGCAGACACAAACTAATGTGAGGCCATGTGATATTGCACAGGTGTGTGTAAGTGTTCTGAGCTACTTGTGCTGTCCTGTATCTGTTTGGGTGTTGCCCCTGGCTAGAGGCTCTCTTAATAAGTGTGCAGCTGGCACTGCAGGCAAAACACCACTAACTTGGGATTCGGTATGTGTTTGGAACTTATGTTCTCCCTCTGCTCTGTGTGTTATTCCTCTGGTTTCTCTCTTTTTTTGTTTATTATTCTTATTAAACCACCGTGTTTGAAGCAGAGACACTTGAGCTATTTGCATAGACAGCTGAGGCCTCACTTCTTGACTTATTTCTTTTCCATTAGACACATATAAGCTCTGTGCATACCCTGTTGTAGGCTGGGATTTTTTGCTTTGTATCATAATGACACATTGTTAAACAGTCCTCTCAGCTTTCAATTTGTAGACAAAGTATTATCAAGTGTGTGTGTGTGTGTGTGTTTGATCAGGGATGATGTTAGATTGCATTGATCAAGTGGGACTGGTCCCCGATGATAGTACTATGTCACCCTATACTTCCCTCAGTCACTAATGTCTTTACAGTAGTATGGCTTGAGGCAAGTATTGCAGTGCATTGTCAGCAGATATAAGGTCACACAATAGGCCCACCGAGTTCCCTGTAATAATAGTTGGACTCTGAGTGGTAATGCTGCTGTGTTTGTGTGTGCACATGCAAATCTTTATGTTTAAGAAATTACAACTTGTACATTATGTTTGCCTTTGTTGAACAGCAAATTACTGGCGGTGTGCTGGTGTAACTTAGTCAGTGCTTGTGTGGGAAGACTGGCATTTAGCGCACCAAGAGCTCTAAAGAGAAAAAAATCCATATAAGGTCTACTGCACATCTCCACTCCCTCCTTTGCTCTCTTATCCACAGACACACACAGACACGTTGCCTTAAACAAGCCAGTAAAGTTAAAAAGTCTGCCACTGCTTTAAATGCAGCACGTCTTATAATGAGTACCTCTCCTCCTCAGCACTAATGGCTGTTGCATTAGTTATCCATGGTAGTGTCGCTCACTGCCTGACTTTTGATGATGCTTCCCAGCTAGTTGCCTTGTCACACAATCTCATATGCGAAGCAATGATGAAAATTTCATTGTCTGCTCACTCTAAACTCAAACAAGAAAAGAAAAACAAACGCATTAAACGCCGACTCAGTTATGTAAGCAACTATTCATGTGGTCTCACACCGACCTAGATGGAGACATGCAGATAAAAACACACTTCAAGGGATCCTTTCACTCATTTCACATATTGCTCTTGGCAACGGTGTCCCTATCAATCCTCCCTGCCCCAAAGAGGTTGGTTGTCATGCTGTTGCCCATGGTGACCTTTCTTGACAGTCAGTGGGCATGATTAATAACTATATATATAATCCTCCAATTCCCTATCTTCTCAACTTCTTGTTGTTTTTTCTGTTTATCCAAAAAATAAAAAAAGCTCTAGTTGTCTTACTGTTGTCCTTGTGGGCTCGTGTCTCATAATGATTTTCACTTGCTTCATTGCTCTCATACTCAGCAACAAAGGTAGAAGAATAACAGATGTATTTCTATTGAAGTTGGTTTGGATAACCTGAAGGCCATTAGATACCACAGTTAGAGTTACAATACAGCAGTTTTTTTTTGTTAAGAGTGTATGATATTGTCCATTATTTTGTTCCTGCTGAGGAAAGTTTTACCTCTCTAAACTGAAATTTATATCAAAGTTTTATTGCCCTGATAGACAGACAGTATTTATATCTGGAAAGTTTGAAACACATTCCTGACTTGTCTGATATTGATCACATCTGGGTCAAACAGTAGTCACAAAGAATTCCTAGTGTTATTTATAACCTGCTTACTTTACCAGGTGTGTCAGTCTTGCTGGATGCCAATTCAGAAAGTGTAAGAGAAGTTGTCAATCACTGAAAAACCCCTCCAAATTCTTTGCTGTGATTCTGGAAACATTCAGCACACATTGCATTGCCCTACAAGGCAGAAAGCAGGAAAACAAGTCTTATAGACTGCATCACACACAAGATTTTGCACAGTTTTCCCAGTTTTCCCCCAAATTCATTTTGACATTCACTTACAGATATGTCTAAACTGAGATACTGTTGGTATTCCTATGATTTTACTAATAGTGCTGTGCTGATAATCTCACTAGCAGAATTTATTTGTGTATGTGAGTGTAATATATGAGAAAAGTCTATTCTGGTACATACAGTTATAGTTTCTGTTGTTCTTACTGGACATGTTGCACACTGCACCTACCCATCCTGTGAGAGTCTGCAAATGTGATCTTGACTTCAGCAGTGTAGCGTTTGAGGAAAATATATTCAGAAAGAAATATGCATCACCAAAGGAATTATCATGCCACCACGTGCTGTCATTCTTGCTGTTATCATCAAGATCTTAAGTGGAAGCCTATTGACCTTTTTAGCCACCGCTTTTCTTCCCCCATCACAAAAGAGGCTGTTAAGCTCTTAACAGGACTTTTTAGCTAGATTTTCAATTGCTGTCTTTGGGTGAAAAACCCTGCCACAAGATGAAAAGCACTTAATCCGTCAGGTGATGTCAAAGGGCTATGATGGTGTCAAGACAGAGAAAGCGAGTGTGCAGGACAGCCTGTGATTTCTTTTCTTTTTTTTGCTAACTTTGCCAGGATATACTACTTTCCTGTATTTTCTTTTTCCTCTTACTCAGTCATATAGTTTTCTAAAATCTTCCACACATCGCTCTTTTCTGCTCTTTCTGCCTGACTAACCTACTGCAACTGCTCTCACCCCTGCTGCGCCCTACTCAAAAGCCCTTCCAATCCAACCTAGCAACACCTGCCTTCCCCCACATGGAGCTGCTCCATCTCTCTCTGCATGTTTCCGATCTGTCTCCCACCTAGTGTACACTGTCAGCGTCTCACACAATTTAACTGCTCATGTGATAGTGTAATGCATGCTAATTTAGGCAGATGAGATGTGTAGCGGCAGCAGTGCCACATGTCCCAGCATGGTGTCATGGGCTGGTGCGATCACTCCTTACCTAGAGGAAATGCACTGAAACAGCAGGCTGGACAGCTGGAAGAGGGGGTGAAAAAGGAAGATGGGTGATAAGAGGTAAGATGAAAATAGGAGCAGAAACATCTCAGAATTTATAGTTGCAGTTGGCTTCTCTAAGTCAAGAGCAGAGGGTACAAAGAACATATCTCAAAGGGCTATAACTCTGTGCCTTGGTTTCTATTTGATTTCAGTATAAAAACACCATAAGAAATAAGATATATCTCTGTAAAATTAAATATATCCTTCATGTATACTGTATTGTGGATTTAAAATATTGATTGGGGGTAAAATGGGAATTAGAATCTGTGATAAAACATGCTGTGCTATCAAATATCTCAACTGATGAAATGTTTCTATGACTAGTGGCAGAAGAGGTTGTCACATCAGAACCTGTGTACTGGCAGCTGAATTAACTAAATAACTTAGTTTAATTTATAACTTGTTTGTCCGTACAACATGAGTTGTGTTGTCATGTTGTCTAGACATTTGTACTGATGTGGTCGCCCAGTTTTTCTCTGTTGTCTGCAGTACTGTAGCTGTGTAGCTGTCACATGGTGAATGCACGTCTGGAGATTTCTCATGACGCAGCCCATCTAGCCTGATTGGAATTCATTGAGGGTGTTTGCTGACTCACTGTTTATCTCTCTCTCTCTCTCTCTACTGCTGTCATATTATACTGACTGACAAGATATGACATGTTGAGGTCATATACACAGGCACACACTGTCATACGTACACAAACATACAGTACAACTCACACACACACACATAGAACTTCAGGTAGCTCTACATGCATAGTCAGCTGTCATACATTTATTGATTCATAGGTTATTGACACCTGCTGTATAACGTGAATGACTTTTTACTGCAAAGAATAAATGGTGGCTAAAGTTACTGAAGTGTTTGAAATGCTCTTAACTTAAATATGACTGACCTCATTTCAGAGGTAAGTGAACACCTTATATAATTCAAGCTTCAACTTCAAATCACCTGCTATTGTGTCATTTCTGCTTACCTATATATTTTCTTATAGGTGTAGACTTAGTTAACAGTGACAACTAAATGAACTGAAAGGTAGCCTACAGACATCTGGATTTGAGGCGACACGAAAACACGATGTGATAAAAGGTTAAACAAATCTCCTCAGCTACTGTAATGGTTTATTTACAGTACTTCCCCTGGCAACAGTTTGAGATAAAAAGAGAGTGATAATTAATTGGAAGTAAAGACATAAATAAATAGCTTTTGTAGATTTCACTACATTACTCTGCCCTTGCCATGTGGGCCCTACCAGGGAAGCTATCATTATTACCATTATTATTGAAACAATTGTGAGCTGCTGGTCTCACAGCTATCTCTGTATCACATTAAAATGCCAGTCAGGCTAAGTAGTCAGCACTCAGTTTCCCTCTCATTTCTCAGATTTTCTCTCAATCTTTATGCTCCTTTGTACCTACCTCTATCTCTCTTCTTGCTCCCTCTCCACTCGCTGGATTAAGTGTACAATCCTAACCGATTGGGGGGAAAAACAGAGGAGTACATAAATAATGTATCTTTTTCTCTCTGGGTGAAATATTTTGATTTTATTTTTCTGTGTTTCTCCTCAAAGTTAGCTTTCTCTCTTAACCATTCTTTTTCTTTTGTGAGTTCGATACTAATTTTCTCCCCTGTTCTTCGTCTCAATCCTTGGATCTTATTCAGGATTATCACAAGTTTCTTGCCCATCATACATTTTCTTGCAACATCTCCAATGGAGCACTTCTCAGTCCATTTCCCCCACCTCCCTTTAAATATGTATGGCTGCCATTGCTCCCACTAGATCATTGAGTGGACAAAGCTCATCTTAATGGGGCTTAAATTATGTAGGGTGAATACCAGCGTAGTTCTGGCATGCAAACCAGCTGTTAAACAGTGTTTCCATGGTAATGTACTACTATCAGAGAAAATGTGCCTTTCCTCTTTTTACTATGGCCTAGCAGCATTTTAGTGTGATAGGGTGCATGTCTGTGTGTACATATACAAGTGTGTATGCCCTTTGGCAATCTGTCCCGCACATTTTCAGAGGCCAGGTTTTGATAAAGCCTCCTATTCAGTAGAAGAAGGCTTTGAAGCAGGTGTGTGTGTGTGTCTGTATGTGTGTGTGTGTGTGTGTGTGTGTGTGTGTGTGTGTGTGTGTATATATGTATGTATGTGTGTGTTTTGTATGTACATTTGTTTCCATTTATGGTTGGTGTCCCATTTTATTACAGCATGAGTCTTATTTTTTCAGTTTTTGACATCATTCCTATCAGTACTTACCTACTGTAATAGCTGAGATCTGGTAACATGGCAGCATTGCTAAAACATTACATATAACCCAAACTCTTGTAAATATCAGTTTACACACGGACAGAAACGATGGCCATAGCTACAAATATAAGGTGCAATAAATCAGTATTATCCTTTTTGTGACCAGTGGCTGAACCTTCATTCTGCTGTCTCCAAATCTGGTCCTTTTTACCAACACACTCAATTTTTCATATTCTCTAAAAAGCCTAGTAAAATATGGGTCATGTTTATGTCAATTTTCTAGCCTGCTGGACTTTCCTGGTTACCCTGATTCAAGTGATGATGATTAAAATGCATAGCAGCTGTTTCCAAGATCTATAATTTGCTTCAAAAGACCTATTTTTCAACAATATGTTTTAAAGAAATAATTATTTTGCAATATTGCTCTTTATCTTACCTCATACTTGATCGAATAGGAATTAGTGGAACAATACCCACATCCTGTTCCTTCCTGCTGAATTTTTGTGAGTCACCCTATGCCTTATGAATATTCAGCACTGCACTTGGTCTACTTTTTGTTTTTACCCTCTGTCTTTCTTTAGTGTTCACTCACTGAGCAGTGGCCATTTTTCCACCTACACAGGGACTCAGAATATACAGACGCATGCTCGACACACATGGAAGCACACACAAACACACACACACACCATTCCCTCACACAATAGTGGTTGGAAAGGCAACCTGATACTCGCTCCATTCATGAATATTCATCCACACCTGCTTCCGGCAGAAAGTTTTTAGCAGGTTTCATTGCTGCTGAGACAGAAGTTTGGACCTGAGCTCTTTTGTGTATTGTGTGTCTGTGTGTATCTGTGTGTGTTGTGATTAGCACACGCCTATTGTCTCACTTCATTGGCAAACCATCTTTATTTTTTTATGCTTTGAAGTGATATCTTTTTCTACATGAAAATGTGTTAACTATAATGGGTTGATATTTTGACCTTGTGGTAAAATTATGCTTTTATTCTCCTGGTGGGAGCCTACATATCATATTTCTATTGCCTGTGAAATAGCAAGGGTTACTAAATGGTGACAGGCTGATTTGTTTTACCTGCTAATAGCACAGCTATTATGCAAATCAGCCTTTTCTCACAAGCTTTGGGCTGTAAGGAGCTTTGGTAGTATATGCAGTGTCTGGTGTACAATTTTCACTGATCTATACCTCAAGGAAAGTCTGTGATGTCATCAAACACACAACAGCAGTGATGCAACATCAGTGGAGCGTTTGGAAATCACTGTAGGCTAGAGAGGGGAAAGTTGAGGGGATTACAATTTGGTGAGAAAGGTTTTGTGGATTGAAGGAGTTGCCCCAGGCTGTTGGAGTGTGTGTGTGTCTGTGTGTGTGCATGCATACTGGCATTTATATGTTGAGTCTGTGTCTGTGTCTGTGATTGTTTGTGCCAAACCTTTCACAGCTTTAGTTTACAGTGTATTTGGAGGTGTTTGGTTTAGTTCTGCTTGTCTGTCCTGTTTTTTTTCTTTCTTTCATTCTGACCGGTATGCTTTTCTAGTCTCATTTTTCTCCTTTCCTTCCTTCAACCCTAGTGTCAATTTTATCACATTCTGTCTTCACTTACTTCCATATGTCTTTTCTACTCCTTGTAATCCTTTTTCTCTCTATCCCTCCATCCCTCAGAAAACATTTGAGAGGCTGTTTTGAGTAGCGTTGAGAGAGCAGGGAACATGACACTTACTCATTATAGAAAAGAGTTATTGGCTCAGTCCACTCACACAATATCTCCTTTTCTACTGCCTTTTCCTTGCCCTCACATACACACACACACACACACACACACACACACACACACACACACACACGTACGCACGCACAGGCACATGCACTATCCCCTTCCCAGAAAAGCTGCCAGTGTTGGAGAGGGTGTGTTTAGGGAATAAGTAGAGCAGGGGAAAACGGCATGCTCATTAAAGAGTGAAGTTATTGGTCCAGTCACACAGAGAAAATAGCAGGAACAACTTATCACTGCTGAGTGCCAGCAAAGTAAGGAGGGAGTGATGGAGGTGCATCAGAGGGACGACAGGAAAAAGACAGAAGTTTATTTTGCTCAGCTTTTCAGATGACAGTGCAGTTCTCTCACTTTCTTTCTTTCTTTTTTTCTGTGTGTATGTGGATCAGCAGATGGATGTTGGCGTGTGTGTATGCATTAAACCAGTTCCAGGATGGGAAGATGAAACAAACAGGGGATTATTTGATGTCTTCCTCAAAGACCATATCAGTTAAACACCAAACCAAATGGCACTCAAGTTTTCCACAATGTTATTTACATATCAGAACAGCATAACAGCATACACTGACTTCAAACATGGGCGCCCACTTGGACAAGTAGATGATTGAATGTCCTCAGTCATTGATCTCTATATGAAGAGTCTTATTTAAAATAATGATCAAATGGGAGAACTACTCAGAGAAAATGATTGTTGCCATTACAGTGAAATATATGTAAATATATATAATCAAAATAGAATCAAATCTTTCAGTTACTTTAAAGATGCCATTAAGGCCTCTGAATTTTACCCTAGATGTATTAAACCTACAATGAATTAGGCATTCAGGTAATATGGCCCATTCACTTTAGTTAAAGCTACTCACACAGTAGTTTTTCTTTGGTTCCGTCTGGCTAACTGCTAACTCACATGATCTCGATTGCAAATGGGTTCAAGTTGAGCAAATTCAAAGAGACATTTTTAAATGTGTGCAGCAGATGGTCAAAAATTCATTTGTAGTTTTACAGTTATTGGAAAAACAACTTTGTGGGCTTCAGCAATATGACCTTGGATGTTAGGTGTGGTTAGGTTGATAATACTGAGACAAAGCTCTCAACATTTGTGTCTATGCTAAAAATGTTGTCTCAAGGGGCTGGATCCCGTCCCATGGTGCATCTTAAATCACTGACAGGTAGTATGACCTAATTTTGACTTGGCAGCAGTGATCTCATCTTCGATCACCTGCACTGTATATCAATAAACGTTTAAATTGAGACACGCTCATGACTACCGAACACTGATGGAATTTTGATTAGGTGTTAGTCACCAGGTTGCTCAGAACTACATCATCATCAGCACCTGACGTTTGCTCAATTGCCAACCTTTAGTTCAAATTAGAAAGGAGCAAAGTACTTTGAGTCTGGAACTCATAACTGAGCTAAATTTAATTTTTCTCTGGCGCTTCACGATGCCAGCCCTGTGTGTAAAGTACAACTAGCATTAGGATGTGGCTGTTGATCAGCCAATGAAAAACTACACAAACTATGACATACACAGTTATACATTCATACTGTATGTGTGTGTATGGGTTAGAGCTATTCCGAGTGTATGTAAATGTTTTGATCATTTGTTTCTCCTAGCTTGATGCTGTCAGAGAAAAGAGCATGCAGAAGGATTTTCTGCCAGACTAAGCCTTTGTTAGTGTGGCCTCTGTCTTTCACTGTGCTTCTCTCATCCCTCTTTCCCCCCCCTTTTGCCTTTGCACCCATTACCTTCCACTTCTCACAGTAGATTGCTGCTATTTGAGCATAGTCCACACAAGTCCTGAGATATCTGCACTTCCCTCATGCTCTCATTCCCACTCTACGAACCAACATGGCGGCCAATTACACTGCTAGACAATGCTCGCCATAAATCATCCATTGGACTGTCAGACACACGGGGACTCAGCACTAGAGGGAACATGCTCTCCTCTATTCTTTTCTCCTCTATCTACTTGCTCTCTTCTTCCTTTGTTCCTTCCTTTTTTCTATTTATGAACAGGGTCATAAAATAGTGTGTTGCATTGCAGTCATGCTCTGCCACGTGCAATCTGCATATCTGCTGCAGTTTCTCTTTTGTTGAATTTTATTTATTTATTTTTGTATTGATTTTCCTTTCAACCTGTTCCTTCCCCATTTAAATTACATTTCTTCTCTTACCTTTGTTGCTTTAACTTTTCATCAAGGTTGACATTTGTTTTTATCTTTCCAGCTCCCTGTCTGGCTTCCCTTATCCAACTTGGCATACTTTACTGACATGCCTGTTATATGAACACATGTTTTTTTCCAGTAGGTTAATTATTTGCCTCATTAATGTTAAGTACAGTAGGTTTTTGTTGTTGGTTAGTTGTGTCACGGGTACTGTTTGTGCATTAGTAGACTGTGCAACAAAGCAGTATCTTTTCATTAACACCAGCCTGTGTTCTCTTCTCTCCCTTTCCCTTCTCTTCACCTTTCTCTTGTTTTTTTTTCTCTATAGTTTGCCTGAGCTAGAAGTGAAAGAGCCCCTCATCTTTTTTTCTTATTATTTTTCTCACTCTCTTCATGTTCTGCTGCTTTTCTCTTCTTCTGCTTGAATGTTCTGGGAGAACAACAGAGAGTGGTCATCAGGGAGAAAAGGGTTTGATGGGGGGAGCAGGAGAAAGAAGAGGGGCAGTATTGGGTCAGAGGCTAACATGAAGGGAGATTAATTCAGGATTTGTTTCTGTTTGACGGCTGTGTGTAAAGCATCGGTTTTTGACTGCTTTGGATTTCCATTTACAGATGTTTAAATTCTGCAGTGTGTTCTCTATGCTGTACCTATTTGTGCCCCTGTGTGTGCACCAATGGTTGTTTATTCCTGTGGGATCAAAGAGATTTCAAAAGGTTGATTGAGTGAGAGCAGGAGTAGACAAAAAACAAACAAAACGGCAGGATTATGGATGTGGATGTCTACGTAAAAATACATGCCTATCTGCTTGCATATGTTTATTTTTGTGTGTGTAGCCTTTGGAGATTACAGTTGTTTGTGCCTGTTTATTTCATGTTTCATTCAGAGGTGTTTACTTGTGTCAGATTACAAAGACTGTGTTTGGTTGTGCACTGGTGTGTGTTTGTGATAGGAACATAGCAGGTCACTCTTTTTTGATCAGAGTTGTGTTGCTGCCCTGTCTGGTTCTGCTTAATTGTACTTTGGAGCAAGCATGGTGACAACTCAAAGGACCATATCAAGATGGTTGTGCATGTGTTTGTGTGTGAGTGTGTTGTGTTGCGTCTATACATAAATGTGTGTGAAATTAATTCCGTAGGTGCGTGTGTACAGACATGTCTTATCTTAGGTTGCTTATTCACTGGGTTGCTCAAGGACATGCTCCAGACTTCAGTGGAAATACCTGCAAAAAGCACATTTTCAAAAGTGGCAATTATGGCTGTAACAGAATTGAAATCTTAAAATTATTTAGCATTTTGACATTTAAAATAGCTTGAGGTTTCATACACACATTGTGCCCATGTGTGTGTGTGTGTGTGTGTGTCACAATAACAATGTAACCTTGAAAATATGACGTTTTTAAACCAATCCGTAGCACATTGTGTATATCTTCTATCCATAAAATGTCCATTTGTGTTTAACTTGATAAATTCTTCATATCTCCACTTGAAATGCAAGAGTGCCTGGAATATTCTTTCGTTTGATTAATCGCTAACAACATAAACACTACTGGCCTGTAGCAATATTGTTGGAACATTGATAGAGAATTTATGTGTTTTGCTGTTCTATCTGTGGAGCCTCCTCTAGCAGTGGCTGTTCATTAAAGTAGCACATGGCAACCTTGAGTGGACCCTGATAACACTCAGCAATGTCGCATTTGTGACTTTTCCATGCATCTGAAACACTCATGGCAGTGAATTTACATATATATTAATCTACACATCTGCATTAACACATTTGACACATAATGACACACAAACCCACATGTACTGTATCAAGTTGGTACATTATAATTAGTCTTTGCGGTTTGTTTTATTTTCAGTTCATTTATACACTAATGGATTCTGTTAATGAATGGGTCTTGCACAGCTCTCCATCCCTTCATTCCTGCCTCTATCTTTCCATCCAAGCTCTCTTTATTATGTTTACACAGAGGCAACATCTGTCATAGAAAGCTTCTCCAGTGCCCTGCATTTATGCTAATCAGCCTGCTTATTACTGCATTTTATTATATAACTCAACAGTGAAGACGACAGCATGGTAGTTTAGGACCTCAGTGGTTTTCTTTCAGCACGATGGCCCCATGTTTGTCTTTGTACTTCCTCTTTCCCCTCTGATTTTATTAAATTTCCTTGTAATTTGTTACATTTAGTCAATTTTTTAAAGTTGAATGTTCAGTTTTCATCATGCTCTTTTCATCATCAATTCTTAAATCATGACCAAAATGTGATTTATGAAGATCAGCAACGTGATTTATTATTCAACACTGTCAACAACCAGTATACAGAATTAAACCAATCTGAAACATGATGATATTCAGCACACAGAAAACGTGACATACACAGACACTAAAAACACACATGCGCACACTGTCACAGACACACGTATTGTTCCTGTCAAAAACAGGATGCTGGTAATTGGGTTATGTTGTCTTTCAAAGGGAATGTGAGCTGCAGTAATGACGGGATAAGCAGGGTGCCTGTGTTATGTGTCAAAACGTGATCCAGTGGTGTTTCGACACAAGACATTAGAGGACGTCCCTGAATCTGATCATATCTGGGTTCTATGTGATTTCCTCTTGTAATCCAATACCTCAAATCAGAACCAGAATCAGTTGGTGAGATCACTCAGATCGTAGCAGGTTTGGTAACATAAATATTGAAGATAAATGGAACAGGAGCTTGTGCACATGTGTGTGCTTGTGTGTCTCTCCATCTGTTTCTGTGTGTGTGTTTGTGTACTTGTGCACGGATGTTGCATCTATATGTGCCCGATAGGAATCTATATACTCTGTGACAGCCAATATAAATCCTTTTATGAACATCTTTATCAGTCTGATGAGAGTTTAGGCACCCTGGCCCTGTTCAGGTCAGATTGTTACATCAGTGTGACAGCTCCACGCTTACTTATGACTCTAACAGACGGAGATACAGATAGACTTTATTACTCCCCTCTGCCTCTAAAGCCACACCAGCAATCAAAACAATATAGCAAAACTATGTTAAAGCTGCATATAGCACTAAACTAGCACTATACCTAGTGTAAAAAATATTGTTTTTGGTATATTGTAAGGTGAAAGTGTAAGTGTAACTGTACCTTAGCTTTTTGATAATAATGTGTTATATTATTAATAAGTTATTGGCTTTTTGTCAGGTCAAACCAGCCAGCCAGCTGCATAACAGCAGTCTTGGAGCCGTTACAGCGGATATTCATTCTCAAAGTCTCCCTAACACAGTGGAAGCTTGCCAACACAGGGGCTTGAGCCTTGTGATTCCAGTTGAAAAGCGGTGCTCTTACGCACTGTGCCTTCTTGTTACACCAGTCTTTGTCAATCCTTCATACAATAAGAGTAATGTCAGTTAAACCCACTGTCATTGTGAACTATAAAAAAATTAAATATATCAATTTCAAGTGAACGTACTATTCTAAATGCCACATGCTGTATCTGTATTGTACTGGAAAACTGTGGGAGCCAAAAACGTGAAAAAAAGAGAAGAAAAAGAATATCCCAATACATAACTCAGGTGTTGGATGAGAATAAACTGAGGCAAGAGAGGTCGAACAGTTTTATGACAGTTACATGATATGACATATGGTGACATTTCAAGCCCAAATACTTTTCCAAAAAATGATGTAACAGCCATACAGCCATAAAATGAAAACCACTATGACCACATAGAATAGAAGCTTTGTCTTTCTTTTTTTCTTCTTTTTTTTAGTATCTACTCACATACAAGACTAATATGACTCAGTAAATAATAGGAAGCAGAATTAGTTCTTTCTTCCATCTCTTCACCAAAGTGCAGATGTCACAGACATTAATGGCCCTTCTCTCATTCTCTTGGTATAACCAGGAGTGACATTTTTATAATTACAATTCTCCTTCACCACTGTGGACTAAACCACTGTCATTACTAATTCATTCCAGGGGGTGAAGGAGGCGAAGAGGCAAGGACAGACAAAATTTAAAAAAAAAAAAGAAAAAGGATGGGCACAGAAAGGAGAGGAGAGGAAAAGGAGATTGGTAGTGGAAAATATTGAAGAAAGAGAATTGTGGAAAGAGAAGGAAGAGATAAAAGAACGGAGCGTGGAGATAAGAGAGGAAGAGACAGAAGGGCAAGTCAGTGTTGATGCTGAAGGACAAATACGTTCGCTTGAGAAAGGAAGTCAGGGATAAACTCATCTCTCTTCGTCTCTCCCAGTAGATGTCCTCAGGGTTTCTGCTGCTGGTAGAGGACTGCAGGTGGACTCTTCTTTCCCTCTCTTTTTTTTTCATCTTTCTCTCTCCATAGTCCTCACCATGCTGCACCAGTCCTTGTTGCCATGGTAACAGGGGGCGAGCCGAGCCATGCAACAGAGAGATGTAGGAAGACAGAGGGAAAGAGAGTAGGAGAGACAGAGAGATAGGTCCAGAGGGATCTACTCTTCCATTTCTGTAATCTACAGGGAAGTGGGTGTCCCCCCTCAGGTCCACCTCAGTGGAAAAATTGATTCAGGAGATATGTTTGCTTTTGGAAAGCACATGCTTCAAATGCTGTCATCTATCTTGGCTTGGTTTTTGCATTTTTATCAGGTATTTTATTTACATGGTTGTTAAGGCTTCAATGTTTAGTTGGTATTCATACTACACAGGAATTAGGAAGAAGTATACTGTGAAAATGACTTACATTAGGAGGGGGTGGGATGGGGTGGTATTACAGCCTCCATTGAAGGATCCTAAATTTGTTTTCACATCTTCTTCTTTCAACTGCCAATGTCAATATCATCTAACCTCATCACCTCAGTGTTTGTGTTCATTTTACCTAGTTGGTCATGATGTTCACTGCATATCGACCACAATGAGGTAACACTAGTGTACAAATGTAACACCGTTATCACATAATGTGTGCTGGTTCTATCAAAGTATAGTTTGTTACCTATCATGGTATAAATATAATATAAATATATATATATGTGTGTATACACAGACTTCTTGCAAATAGAATCTCACTTTAAAAGCCTCAAATGCCTTTATGGTTAGTCTCACAGTGTCAGTAATGTGTCTGTTTGTTTGAATAAAAGCTGCTGAAGGATAAGCTTATTAATGCCACCAAGCAAAAAATGGGCCTGGTAATCAGATGGCATTTTAGGCACAGTTGGAAGTGATGTGCGCGCAGGTGGCTGTGGGAATATGTACTTACGAACAAGCAGAAATACACTTGTGCATGCACACACACGCACCTGCGCGCACACATGCACAAACACACACGGCACATATAAACAGAACAATCCAAACAACCAACCAACTCATTACCAACTCTCCCTGCTTAGTAAAAGGCAAAGATAATAGGACAACAGGCAGCCTGAAAGCACAGCTGTGCTTATTCAGAAGCATAACTTGACTTATGAGATGAACATAAGTTACGTTTTGTTTTTTTGTCTTTATTAGAATTTATTTGTCAGGGACAATGCGAAAAACAAAAAACAACAACAACATTGTAAAAGATTACAATAACACAATACAGATGGGTAGTCTCATTAGAGGCTAATTTGCGACCCTTCTCCTTGCGTAGGTTTTTCTGCCTAAAAATGGTGATAACATATCATTACCAAAAGTACATGGTTAAATGGAGTAAATGGAGTACATAATAGTGACATTCTCACTGTCATAAAATGTAATCATACAAAAATGACAATATTTACATCACATACATCATCAATGAACAATGTTTCCTAATTCATGGCAATATGTGTTTATGTGCATCATGTTTATAGGTGTGTATGTCCATGTGCATGCATGCATACACATTCCTCTATCTGTGTCTACATGTGCATAATCAGTGATCGCAGGTTTGGTTTTGTTTGAGCCAGTGTTTTATCTTTTCATTAAACATGTTTAGTTTGTGTTTTTATTTCTGTTGGTAGAGCATTCCAAAAGTGTATCCCTTTTACTGAACAAGATGGCTGACCAAATTTTTTGCTGTGCCACCCTGCAGTTGCTATTTGCTGATCTCCTAGTGGCGATTCCATTGGTGTTTGTTTTTGTGACAGATGGACAAAGTACAGTTTGGGTGAGATTATCCAAACATTAAAAAAAAAAAAAAAAACTTGATAAAGCTACCGTAACTGAGCAACTTGTACTTTTCAAAATACTCTTATTGTACGGTGGTGCCATTTCAGTTGTTTCTGATTCACTTTCAGTGACCTTTTGTATAGTGATGTAACAGGTTTGGCAGCCTGGCTCCATACAGTAACACAGCAGGATAAATGTGAAAATAGCATGGTCTGCATGACCAGTAGAGCTGCCTTAAGGGGGTATGTAAAATCTTGTCATTATAAAGATATGCAAGACACTTACCGTCTTGCACATCTTTTTAATGTGTCAAAAAAATTGAGCTGGGAGTCCAAAATGACACCTAAGAATTTAAAATCAATGACTTCCTTTGTATCCTCCTGATATATTTTAATTATAAGCTTATCTTTTGCTTTCCTTCTCATGGAAAAACAAATTGACAAAGTGAGATTGAGGGTTAGATAATTGTTTTGAGCCACTGGGATACACCCTCCATTTTGTTTGTAAATGTCTCTTCTACTTCACAATGGGTTTTAGCTGATCCATAAATGATTGTGTCACCAGCATATATTATTTACAGTTACTGCATTGATCATATAAAGTTGAGAGTTTTTGCTAGAGTCTATCAGTCAGTATCAAGCATACAAGCAAACATTTAGTACTTGTGTCACACTGTATTTCACCAACAAACAAGCTAGCTGCTCTCTTGTTAAGCAAATATTTCATTACCTTCCAGCCCACGTTTATGCTTCTCTGTGATCAGGCTAATGGTCAATAACATACTGATTGCTGCACCAAAGAATGTGTCCATTTCCATGTGTAGAAGGAAGCCAGACACATATTTATGTGTGTTTGCATGCATATGAGTGCACGCACAAACACACACATATACACAGAATAAGAATTAACCCTGAGAAGTGAGGGGGATAATTCCATGGTAATTAGTGTTCTGTGTAATCAGTTTTTATTTTGCTGTACTGTTGTTAGGCGCAACAGACAAAACAAAAGGAGGCTTGCATGCATTTCTCCCTCTCTCGCCCCCTAATTACAAACATATCCAATTAATTACACACAAGTCCCGCTTTCATCTGTGTGCACGACGTTAGAGGGAGACTGCAAAGCAGTCAGGCAGCAGCAGACACACACTAATACACAAAGAAGAAATTAATAATTAGTCACACACTGGCATCATATGTATGCACATGCACATCTGAGCCGAAGAGTGGTTGCTTAAGACAAACATATTGGGCATTAGTGAGTTGACTGATGTTTATTCGAGGATTGACAAGGATGTTGTAGATGTAGAGTATGTTGTCCATACTGTGAGAGACAGGTGAATCTTCTTTCCATTATTTTGAATGTTTGGGAGTGTGTAGAGTAACGAGAGGGCCCCATAGCTCGTCCTAACAGTAGGGAAATTAATATACACCTGCTGTTGGAAATCAAACAACTTAGCAGGATGGAGGATCCTCGAAGCAGCCTCCTGCACATCTTCTCTTTTGTTCTTTACACACAGACACATGATTTCTCTTAGCTTTTTGGATCAAGTTGGATAAATCATTCTCTTGCATCTGCTTTTTGAGTAATTTTGTAAATAACTTACTCAGTTCCCAGTAATACTCAAACATTCTGGATCAGATTCACTGAGAAAATGATGAGTAAAGTTTGCAGCTGCAATACAATATGCGTTTTTTCAGGCTTGATTTAGTAAGACAGCAACTGGTTACACAGTGAGCTCCTGGACTGCACCTGGGAAGGAGAGCTCACTAGGTGCAGTGCAGCAGTGGGAGATCATCAAGCTTAGGGAAGAAATAATAACATAGTGATCTTGATTACAAAACATTTACTTCCATGCTTCAATTGTTAATTACAACTACTAATTAGGCTATTATTAAAAATATTACTTTTTCTGTGATATTATCTTCAGCAATCTGTATATGTAATAATTAATATGTTAGGAGGTAATAATCTCTTTCATGGTAAATGAAAGCTGTTGAAAACACAAGGCACCAAGTGTTTTTTGTTTCTCAAGAGCATTAGAATGATATAAAGCCTATATTTAATGCATCTTTCTTTTACCCACGACCGCCTTCTTTGTGGCTCTCATCAGCACCATGGAGAATTTTCCCTGCAAAACTGACCATTGCAAATTGTGATGACGTTAGTATCCAGAATGTATTGTCAACGCCTGTTAATGTATCTTCTCCTATTATTTACACAAACCTTTTAAGGGACTTAATGCATATGTACTGTAATGATGAGAAAGGCGCACATTGCAGACATTCACATCTGCGATTGAAAAAACAGGTGCAAAAGCCTCATTAAATCTGGCCCTGTGTTTTATTAAAAATCTACTGTTTGGGGTCAGAGCTATAAATTAATGCATACAGATGGACTACCAAGCAAATTTTCACCTCGCTTTGCAGCCTGTTTTTTTGTCTACTGTCTACTAGACTATACAGATGTTAGCTCTGGCTTGCTAGAAATGTTCACACTTTCTGTGTATGTTTGAAAGCTCAGACTCTGACTGATCTCAAGACTTACCAAGAGTACTAGTGCACTACTATTATTTTCTCCACATTCTCCTGTTTACACTTGGCTCTGTACATTCATGAAGTAGAGTCATACAGCATCAGGGTAAGTGCAATCAGTGAGGTTGAAACATTCGCTTTTCATCTGAACACATTTTCAATTTCATATCCTCAGTATGATGTGCAATTTCTTCATGTCTTTAAAGCTATAATATGTAACTCTTCCACATTAACATGTCTAAAAACAACTAGACCTCTGTTATATATGTTGTGTTGTGTACAAATGTTTATCACCACTTTCACACCCAGAGAAACCTATAATTTTCATCACATAACAGTCCCTTTCATTTGGTCGCCTGTCAATGGCATCATACCCCCCTCCTCCGAAGAGTATACGCACACAAGATGATAATCATCTGAGATGATAGGCTAGCAGCCTCTCCCAGTGTCTGCCAAACAGCATCACAGAAACACTGATTTTTTTCTTCTTACTGGTTTTAATCTCTGTGTTTGTCCCTTGGAGAGGAGGAGGTCCTTGGATAATTTGGCTCCTGTTAAAAACTTGCTGAATGTCTGGATGTTAAGTCATCAGAGAAAAAAACCTGAGCAAACATTAGCAGCAGCTCGGCTCGCAGCCCATTCGGACATCCTGTGTTTTCGCAACAGTGTCAAATAAACACTGATTTTTAACATAAAGCTTTATTCATTGTTTTTTAAAACAATTTTTAGTTTTAATCAATGGGTCTTTTACTTCTGGAGAGGAGGAGACCAATGTGGATAATTCAGTTCCCAGTAAAAACCTCCTGAATGGTGAACACTGAAGGAGTCCTAAACAGGAGAAGCTGGTTGTTTAATAGTGAAGACAACAGCTTCTATGACCACATGTTACTTCACATTATCATCAAACTCAGTCATTTGTTATTGTTTTGACTGAGAAACCTGTACTGGCAGAAACTACATATTGTGTGTTTAAGGTTATATATTCATATGTGTCCTTTCCCTTTCTATTTATTTTCCAACCTACTGCCCTCTTAAATGTTCCCCACATATATGCTGGTATACAAATGCCAGTGCTCAGGTGCATGCCAGCCTAAATTACTGCCTTATTGTTCAATTAAATCACACTCCCACTCCTCCACATTGCAGTTTTTCATTGTCTCCTTCACATCCTCTCTTTCTCTTCCTCTCTCCATGAGGCATTCCCTGTATTTCTTTGGTGGGGAAAGTAAAGGCCTTTGGGCCTTGTGTTTTCAATTACACATGGTGCAGAGAGTGAGGGCATCTAGGGAGGGGGTACACAGAGATAAATGGAGAGAATGCTCGCCATCCTCTAGTCTCTGAGTGTCCCCTCAGGGAGGCTGTCCAGGTAAAGCAGAGGCGTTTGTTCTTATTTAGCGCCCATGGCTAGCTGTGATTTCAGCCTGCCCTGGGACTATAGGGCCTGAACACAGAGGAAACAGCCTTGTTGAGAAGAAAAGAGGAGAATAAAGGTGTGCTGGATAGAGGTGAAGAGGTCTGGCAGAGGATAGTTTAAAGTAAGAAGTAGAGGAAGTGGTGTGAGTAGGGAGGCTGGGGAAGTGTAAGGAAATGGAGGAGTGGATGAAAGAATAGGTTGGGGTTTAGGACATTTTTATGACCATAAGGTTTGGTTCATTAGCATCGATTCTTGACACTTGTGTCTGAGGTCATTCAGTGTGTGCGTGAGAAAGATTGAGACAGACAGACAAAAGCCTGAGTCATTGTCAAGCTCTAGTGACAGTAACGATTGTGCTCTGTGCTCCTCGACACCCTTGGGTCATAGTATTGAGCCTAGGCCTACTCCATAGGCATTTCTGCCCCAAGGCCAAGTGTCTTTGGCTGTGAAATGGTTCTTAGTCTCTCTCTCAATGCCAAAACCACCGTGAAGTGGACCTCAGCTTGTATCAATGACTCTTCTTCATGGACTTCTCCATTATAACCAATTCAATAGCTGTGGCTGCCTGCATTCACATCAGTAGCATTCTTTGGCTGGTCGAGTTCCTTCTCTTCATGAAACCCTTTATTACTGACACACACACAACATCAGTTAAAGGTTATTTTGTGTTTTTTTTTTTCCTAAGGTTGATTAGCCATGCATTCTTTCAGAGTGTGTGTGTGTGTGTGTGTGTGTGTGTGTATGTGTGTGTGCATGTGACTGTGGAATCCGAGAGAGCCATTGTATCCTTATTTGAGTTTTGACCACCCTCCTGACCCCCTGTGATGATTGACAGACCTTTTGTCCAATAGAGAAGACTCATCAGACCCCCTGCTGTGGCCAGAGTTCTGTTTAGCTGTGGGGTTTCTGTAGATTCTGAGAAAATTGTTTTAGTTTACATTCCTTTGAGGTGTCATTGGGTGTTTGCTCCCAGGAAAGCACAGACAAGCACATGCACATCCATGTCCCTCATGACCCTCACACACACCTTTGATCTTTACAAACAGCACTAGAGGCTTCAGACCACTTGCATTTCCTACTGTCCATTGCTGTCAAGCCCTATGGCAGCCGTATGGATTTTTGTCCATTCTCTCACTACAGTGACAGTGGCTTTGTCCTCATTTAAAGGAATATAGTAGACGTCTGCCTTGCATAACCCCAGGTGGCTTTGGAAATGTATGCCGGAGCCAATTTATTAAACTTGCAATGCCTTGAATCAACTAGTCTTTTCTATCAACATAGCTTTGATTTCACAGTAGGTTGAATGTATAGACATTAACTGTAATTTAAGGACAACATTTGTGTATTTGCTTAATTCCAGGACAATGCAGTCCCAGACAGTTGCCCCTTCAGTGGTTTAGCCTCATACAGTATGCGTTGTCTTTTGTGAAAGTGATGGTTGCAAATATAAACTGAAGCATTAACATCCAATTCATTTTTCCTTCCTAGTTAACCCTTACCATTCAATTGGTTGGTTTTGTGGATTTTTGAAAGAAAAACTGTCAGTTTTTTGCCCAGTAGTAATAATAATATTCATATCTGCAGGTAATTACAGTTCTTTCAATAGAGAGTTAATCCACATGTGCCCTCCCTGTGTTATCGGGGTGCATACCAGGGGAGTTTTGGAGGTAGGCCCATAGAAAGGCCTAAATTACTCTTTTATTCTGGGAGAACACTTGCAGAGTTTTGTGCATATTCGACACCCACATATTTCCGTTTCTGTCTGTTTCTCACTCATACACACACACACACACACACCTTTCTTCATTCACCTCTCATCAGCGCCATATCTCACTCCATTCCCCTGTACAATGGCTGTGCTGTATTAGAATCATCCCTGAACCCCTGCAGCTGTGCCCTGTCCCTAGGCCCAGACTATGACACAGTTGGCTGGGGCAGAAGAAAGACCCTCTGGCCCTGCCTCATTAAAATGGTAAAGAGGTGGAGGAGGATAGAAAAGCTAATCCTTCTACGAGTCCCATCCTAGAGCCCTCATCTCCTGGCCAGAGACCCCTAGACACACACATCCACACACATGCTTACCGATCATGAGAAGCCAAGGGGCTATGCCTGGGCAGAATCCATAGCCCCTGGGAGATGGAAATCATATGACTCAAATGGGACAGTTTAGGGGCTGAGAGTGAGGGAAATGGGTTTGAGGGGGTGCAGCAAAGCTGACTTGGTAGCTTTATTGATTTTGATTGTTCAGTGCATAAAATAGGTGCAGCAGAGTCTCATCCTAGATTTGAAAACACCAAGTTGCTGTTGAACATAAGTAAGGCATTTCCAGTATGCATAGACAGTCCAACAATATTAATACTCCCCCAATCATTTTCCTTACTTGTTTGATTTTTGAAAACATGAAAAACATGGACCTCGCTAAATGACTCTTAAAATACAATATTTTACCTTTTCTGGGATAACAATTTGGTACTTTTATATGATCATAAATTGAGTTGGTACTCATGTCAATTTAGCTAAAACCATAATGAAAAAAAGTATTTCAATACAATATTCAAGTGGTTTTTCAGCATATGTACAAATAATTGTTGATCTTTGAAACCCTCCTGCCCCATTTAAATAAAAGAACCCTCATAAAGAAATGTGATGATTTTGCCAAAGTCAAACTTGACTTAAAGGCCAGTACAGCAAAGTCCAGACTGCATCAGTCATTCAGACGGTCCATTTATAAGTTGCAGGGTTTGCAAAGAAGCAGGAAATCGGGGAAATGTTGTTAATTTCCCCAAAGACTTACATTACACAGGCTGGCTGAGCAGTGATGACAATAATCCCTTTTACTATTACCACACAGTGACAGCTAGCAAAAAATGCTGCAGTATGTTTTGTGGTATTAATTGCATTTATTGATTGTGCTTTTAACACTACATTCCCAGCAACTTAATAATGCAGGAATTGATTGAATACACAATTAGTCTTACATGTACGGGATTTTCCGTTTGGACGGTATTAGTTCCAGTAAGTCACACCCACAACAATGGGAAAATGCACAGAGAAAATGGAAAAGGTTGGTCAATGTGCTTCCTCAGCATGTCCACTTGAAGACTTCCAGACAGATAATGATGCTCAGCTTCTATCCCAGTGAGAGACTGATAGAGAGAGAGAGAGTGAGAGAGAGAGAAAGGAAAAGGGTGAGCGCACCCATCTGTCTGTGTCTAAAGTTAAAGCACTGAGGCAGCACACGCCTCCAGACTGTGCAATTAACCCACTCTGGAGGTTGGACGGAGGGAGGAACATTCACCCTTCTGCTGCTACTCTGAAAGGGAGAACCTGACGGTGCTCTGTTTGGACTATGTTAATTTGTTTGGCATTGGACAGCGGGAGTTATACTTTATGCATATGTTAGTTTTAGATTTGTGCCGTTATTCAAGGATTCCAATCAAACATTGACACTTAAAAAAATCACCATGTAGATTCTCCAAAACAGCATAAATTGTAATGTTGTACTATAGCCTGAAGACATACACCGCATTTAGAGAGAATGACCCTTAAATAGCATGTTAGTTCAAAACATTATACAAACCAGACAAACTGTGTTCCAACTGCAATGTGTTAACTCTTCACAAAAAAAAATTACAGTGTTACTTTCCAACTTTGCACATTATAGTTGATGTTTCATGTGTTAAAATTACTTACTTGGCTGATCACAGCAATTTCACATCACCTCTCCAATAACAATGAGCTTGGCAAATGAGCTATTTGTGGAAGGCTTTAGTGATAAATGCTGATCATAAGAGAGTCAGGCTCTGTTCTTGTCTTTGTGTGGAAGTGTGTGTTGTGCTTGTGCATCTAGGCTTTTGCCTTTTTTTCCCCCTCCAAATGCTGTAAGGGGCCATTTGCCAGAATTTTGATCACTTCATTCATTTATTCACGCATTCATTGAGCTCGCTCATCTGCCTCAAGTGATTTCTGAATCTGCAAACAGAGGATGTGGACAACAACCCAAAAGCCTCTGAGGAACTATTGAGAGAGAAAACTGAAGATAATTTAGGGAAATAAACACAACACATTGCTAGCTTTAATTATAAGAATAATCATGACATACATGTTATTGTAGTCCTTATGTGTAATTTAATGTTTTCTTTGTGGGGGTGGTAGGTTCTGCCAAAGACTTATTTTCAGAAATTCAATTCAGTTTAAAAAGCACTGCTTTGGGGGCAGTTTTGTTCTCCTCTCCATCTGTCCTTTTTTCTCTCAAGTGTCATTCTCTTTTCTTGCTATTGTCTTGCCAAAATTGTGTGCTTTTCTTTACATACTGGGTTTGGAGGATGGGTGAAGGCTGTGATTTTAGCATTTATTTATGATCTATACACAAACATAACATTGGGATGTCAGTTTTGTTATCACTCAGCACTCCTCCTCTTTTTTGCCTGTCACTTCTGACTCACATTTGACTGACATACTGATCTTTACTGTACAATACAATGGTGCTGTATTTCAATAGTCTCACACACACAAACACACACACGGTGTCTGTGTGTCGGCTGGCAGTTAGCCAAGGCCATAGTCATAAGGCAGTGACAGTCGATGACAGCAGTAAGATTAAAGGGTGTGGGAGTTGTGAGTAGGGTCGAAAGACTGGCAGGTCCATAAATATCACATGGGGGATGCCCTTAATACTTCAGAGCACCATATTATCACACAGGCCATAGAAGACAGACTTTGCACACTGACATGATGGTAAGACTGTGTGTCTGAAGGAGAATATAAAGTTTGTTTTAACATATAGTAAAAATGCTCACATATGCTGTGTAATACAAAAGTCCATTTACGAACTTCACCAAGATGAGCCAGATTGATAAATGGATCATTTGTTTCTATTTCTGTGCCAAAAGAAAGAACCATTTTTCTTGATTAGTTTAGAGACAATAAAATTGGCATTTTTATGTGAAAAATGAATACTGAAAAAACATTTACCAATTTCAACTTTTCAAATGTGACAATGTGGTGGTTTTCTTTTGGTTTTGGTAACATTGTAAATTGCATATAATTGGCTTTCGTACTGTCCGTTGGACAGAAGAAGCACTTTGAGGATGTCCAAACAACTCATCTTTTGAAATTGTCGTCTGAAATTGTATCAACTTAACAAATGAATCATTTACTTGCAAAAATAATCAACAGATCACTATTTGTAGCCTCATTTCCATTGATGTTTTAAAATATTTATTCATGTCATGCCTGAGTAGAGTGCCTGGTCTTGTTTTACCTCAAGATACTGAGCTTATTAGTGGTAAATAAGACCTGTTAGTGGAATCACTAAATGCAGGAGTAGACATTTCAGCTATTTTGGATTAAAGAACATGGTTAATGAAAGCACTTTTTGTTTTAAATCTTTTCAAGTACTGCTATAACAGGGTTAGGGTTAGGGAACCATAATACACAGCAGTTTAAATGTTTCTCAGTAACAACACCTTGCAGTTGTCTCAGGTAGGATATAAATGTACTCTGATGAACTTACAGCTGGATATACACCCACTGACACCATCCCCCATTTCCACAGGAACACACACACATACACACACACAGAAACACACATGCAATAAACACAACCACAGGCACTTACGCTGGAGGACCTTCTGTAATCAAACCTGTACTGCTACCTGTAGTTAAAGTGTCAATACATGTATATGGGCAAAAATCACACTTATGCATATTTTCTGATGTGTTTACATCTCATGCGCTCTTTCTCACAACCACTCACACTCGTGCCAGAGTGCTTCTGGGTATAACTGTCTGAACATGCATGTCTGTGGAAAACACAGGCTCAGTTTACTTGGTAGACTGTGGATTTCTTAATCTTCTTGTTATATGAGTGGGGGAAAAGGAGGTTTTCTGTGTTGGAAAATGTGTGTTATATGAGTGGGAAAAAGGAGGTTTTCTGTGTTGTGTTTTTAGTTTTACTCTTGTGATGTAAAGTCTTGTGATGTTTCTTTACACGTGTAATGTGTGTTCAGACTATGCTGGTTTGTGTGTGTGTTTGTTTCCTTTTGCATCTTGCTTCAACCATCTGTGTGTGCGTATGTGTACGCATATTTGTCTGTCCCCAGTGAGGTGTGCTCTCGGCTCTGAGTGGGCGTTTCACAGACAGCCAAGAGACCAGCGGGGAAATTTCCCATCAGCCCACGGTGCAGTGTGCAGTGCAGGTTAACCACTGACGGCTCTGAAATACATAGTCGCACAGCACAGGCCTCTCTCTCTCTCCCCAACTCTCCCTCGCTCTTTCTGTCTCCCCAGATGAATCGGAGCAGAGATGAAAAGCTTTCAGGAATGCTGGCAGACAGGCAGTGCTTTACAGTAATCTAACCTGGGGAAGATGAAAGCCAGCTGGGAAACTGGGAATAGAGCAAGGGGTAGAAAAGGTGAGAGGAAGAGAAGGACAGGATTGGATTTTGGGAAAGAAAGGAGCAGAAGGGCTAGAGAGAGAAAAGGGTCAGAGTGAGTGAGTGATGGTTTGTGGAGAGAATGGACTCAGAGGTAACAAGAGATGGATAGTTTGATAGAAACACTGAGGGGTTAAAGAGAAAGATGTTAGAATTTTGGGAAGAGGAATGGATTAAGGATAAGCGGAGGAAAAAGCTTGGAATCAGGAAGGAATATAGAGAGGGAAAGTTAAAAAGGGGAATCATATAAATGTAACTAAGTAGATTTTTTTTGTACTGACAGACAGCAAAGGTATGCCAAGTATGAGATCTGAGAACATGATAACACTAAGAAGTCAAATGTATTTATCGATGTGTGATAGTAAAGAGCGAGAGTGACGCACAAGGTCAAATTAAAATCAAAACACTAAGGTGGAAATTGAATGCAAACAGACCATGAAGACGGGCTGCTACATTTGGCATTGTAATTACTGTAAGTCAGCGTCTCTTGAAGAGGTTGACACATAGTGTAATTGTAGCTGTCACACAAATGACAGCAGCCTGACACAAACCTGTGGAGTTTAAATTTCAGATTCTCTTCAGTGGAACAAACTCAATTGCAACACTGCTCACTGAACACTGAAGTAGCATCAAGTGTACCACTGTTGTCGAAATGGCTTTGGCAGTTAGAAGCAGGAGCGCTCTTTGTGTGTGTGTGTTTGTGTGTGTGTTATTTGAATCATAATGTAGGTGGAGCAGGCCTGTCGCTGCTGTGACAAATCCCACCTCATGCACCTTGTACTTCCTGCGCAGAATAAGAGACGCATACCACACCGAAACGCTTCCCCACCTAATTGAAATTTTGAGGTATAAGAGGATTTCTGCACAACGCAAGCTGACAGTCCCCATTCAGCAAATATCCTCTTAGACTTCTCCCTCTCTCTCTCAGAGAAAGAATTAACTTTTATCTGTCTTCAAGTTTTATTGCGGCTTACACCCATCTCTATCTAACGTTCTGCAGGTGATCTGTCTGAGTTCCTCTCAATCTCTCCTCTTTGTCTCTTTTTCTCTCCGTCTTTCAGGCTTGCTCTGCTCCGACAAGGGCACTTGGTTTGCCTGTTTGCTTGTCATACTGTGATATGTCACAGTGTAAAAGGACAGTATAGGTAAGCAGAGAGGAACTGGATGTGAAAAACTAAGAGGGAGATGTTAAAGAAAGAGACAGACAAAGAGTGCAGCTGAGGATGTAGAAGGCAGACAGTGAATGGCTGTGGTCATGAGATTTCCCTAGACAGTCATACCAGCCAAGTCAAATTCTCCATACTCTTTAAATCAACTGTTTGAAGATGAATATTGAGAAAGATATTCAATATATAGGTCTGTGCTTTGAGAGGTTAGCTTTAATGTTGACCCAGAATTGAATTTTCTACCATCTTTAATTGCATGACAATCAATCAACTGTGTTTATATTCATTATGTTTTACACTACAGTGGCTAATGTGTTGAGTATTTGTAATTACACACAGACTCACACATATCCATGCTCACACATACAATTGTTCCTGTATAGGTATCACTTTTAGTTGCACATGCCTACATGCTCCTTTTTATTTGTTCCCTCATCTTTGTGATTAGCTAACCAATCATCCTGAAACAACAAGCTCATTTATTTATGGGGTGAAGTTATTTGACACCCACTGTGAAGCCTCCATTATCATTATCACAATACATTGCTTTTGTGCTACGGCATAATGCATGGGCGTGAAACTCTAATGTGTTCCCATGATAAAGAAGTGCTAATTTTAGAAGAACCTCCTGCGTAGTCAGTGAAGGCTTGTGATGTCTTCACTGGTATAAAAGGACTGTGTTTAAAAATAATACAGAGAGCGAGGTCTTGAATGAGTTCATGACCAGGTCAGGAGTCATTTTCTTGACTTCTTTACAGAAGAAACAATATAAAAAAGTGCAATATTTAGTTCATATCACAAAACTGAAAGCAATTTCCATGCCAACAAATATTAAGTGTCACTCAGACTATTGCAACAAAGTTATTTTTCTTTTGGCAAGCCCCAAAACCTCTGTTTCTGTAGTTTAAGAAGGGCTATAGCCCAATGATACAATTCCAGTGTGTCAGACATAATTCAGGGTGAAGTATTGCACCACATGCAGGCAGATATAGAAATTAACTTGTGTTGTGATTAATGTGTTTGCCTCTGGTGGATGTTTGAAGTGAATAGACAACAAGGAGAGGAAAAAAGAAAATAGAAGTGACTTTAGGGAACTAGACTCAATCTTACAGGTACACATTTCTATTCAGCTTTCTCACCCTGCTGTTTTTTGTGTGATGACAAATATCCTCTTATTCATCATATATATTCAGAAAAGCAGGGCCAATTTTTTAGGGAAGGGTGTCCCATTTAGGTTTTTTTGCTCACAATACTGTAAGAGTCAGAGATATGGATAAACATTTTAGGCCACTTATGTTCCTTACAACCTTTAGTTGTCTTTCTTAGTCTCACCGTCTTTCCTCCAATGATTTCCATTATTATAGCAGTTGGTGAATGAACACATGCCTTGAGGGGTTAGTGCAGTGTTATTCCTCACTCTCCCTATCTTCCTCACTGTCCTTGTTTTTCTGTTTTTTCACTCTCTGCCTCTCTTTTTATCCCTCCTGCTGTCCCCTGCTATGCTGGCAATGCAATTTTTCACTTCAGTGGGAAAACAGGTATAAAAGAGGGAGTGTGCCAGTCTGTTTAATAAAGGAATAAAGGCAAAGAGGAGAGATGAGAAAGAAAAAGGAGTCACCCTTGGGGCTGAAAACAAGGGAATACACACAGACACATTCACATGTTAAATGCACATACACACACAAACACATATATTATGTGCACACATACACACAAGCACACTTGCACAGACAATAAGGACGGAGCAGAAATTCACACCTGCTTATCTCTGAGGAATTGCTTGTGAGGTGCTTCCCTATTTAATTAGAAACTTTGGTAGGAACCTCATAAATCACTACAACATAAAACTGAAGGCTAGGCAATGAATACCTCTGCATACCAGTCAGCATACACATGTGTATACACACACACACACACACACACACACAAAAACACACACACAAATAAATCTGCACAAGTCCGAAAGGTAAGGCTATTGGTAATTCATGAGTGTGTGATCTTCAGCTTTAGTCAGTGATCCATAGATTTAATAGGGGTGGGTGTGTGTGTGTGTGTGTGTGTGTGTGTGTGTATATTGGTATGGGTATGTTTGTACCACTCTATACTGAGTCTAGTATGTCACTAAGGGTGGCCCTATACCATACCAATACTTTCAGTAGAATTGCTGGTAAAATGTGTACTTCATCAAATCCATCTTTTTGAAGAAGAGTTACATTTTCCACTGAATGATCATATTACTCAACTCTGTGATTACACCTGAGCAAACACACAGGATAGAGATAGTGTTATTTTGAGAATCTGAGCAGAGGTACAGAAAGGTCACTAGTTTTGTTATTGTTTGTGTGCTTGTATATATAGCCTTGTGCTTGTGTCTGAATGCTTGAACTCTAGGTGTATGTATATTTTGCTTGAGTCTCCAGAGCTATTCTGATGGCAGTGTGTGGTAACAGGATCCAGGGTGATGTCTGCTCTCAGACAGCGTCTGGCTCTCAGCTCCCCATCTATTATTCACACACCTGGATACACACACGCGGACACACACACACACAAACACACACATTACCGTTTTTCCTCATGTCTTACTTTTTACAACACTTTTCAACGTTCGTTTTTGAGCAGTTCAAAGTTCAGGGTTTGTCATTCTTGGTATTTTATTTTTTAATACATGAACACAAGTGCAAGTTTGTGCATCTCTTTGTCTATTTATGTATTTTTGCTTATCTGCTAGGAAACCAATCGCACCCTTGAAGGCAAATAACTGCTTTGTTTGCTTTTGTAAACAAGCCAAAAATGAGTATTGACCAGATAGAAGAGGGCAGATTGAAAAGCAGTGAAATAAAGAGACAGATAACAACTAAAAAAAAGCACAGTCTGGTAGAAAGGGACAAAAGAGTTCTGAAAGTCATGCCTTCACCTTGCCTAAAGTTGATCTGAGCCTGTCAGTAGGTCATTATCAGACCTAGATATCTCTTTGGGTCCCTTCTCCACCACTCTGGTTAGATAGGTAGCTGATTGACATTTATAGAAGCATAGTATGGTCCATTCAAGAAAAAACTATTGAATTTACCCTGTTAAAATATAAGAATGCACCCCTGTTCTTGTTCATCCTACATAGAGGTGGATATAGGTCACAATAGAGGTGCCTGTGACATGATCCTGTGAATGTTGATCAAAGTACATCATCAGACCATTATCTAAAGATCTCAGACTCATCTGGGTTTCCTAAAAGGGCTAGAGATATCTGTTCTGTGTGAAGCTGATCTAAGGTTTTTCCAACATGCTATTTTTATCTGTCCAATTAATCGTGACCTTAGGTTATCATGGGTCAGTGATTCATAGTCTCTTTTGCGCTAAAGACAAAGTAATGATAGGTTCTTTATTCATTGTCTTCAACGGTTGGATAAATTGGTGATTGACAGTTAAGGAAGCAGGATGCAGTCCACTGATCAAAGTTCAAATAAATTTACTTACATATGTGATGTGAACTCCAAACTCAACTAAACTTCCCAAAGAAGCCTCCATGCACATATGCTCTCTATGCTTAGGGCAGAGATTTTGTCTTGAAAGTTCCTCTATCCAAAGGCTGCTTGCCAGTTGTCGTGGGATAAAAAGAGGCAGGGAAATGAGGGAGCAGTATGATAGAAAGTAGACCCTGTTTACATCTAAGTTAAAGTCAGTGGTACACCTATTACTTAAATATACTATCCATATAATGCAATAATCACAATGAATAGAGCTTTAAATGTGCTCAAGTTCCTGGGAGAAACACAATAATGAAGATAGATGGTCCATTTTGCCTTACCTTCCTCAGCTTTCCCTTTTCCCTCTCCTTTTCCTCTGCTTCTCTAACATCAAAGCTTGCTACTTATTACTCTACCATAACTCCATGTACAGCTTCCCGGGTGCTACAGTTCTCACAGGTGTGGGAAACACACACAACCTTTCCCTCTCTGTAACACACACACGCATTATAATCTAAATGTGATTATACTCAGTGGGCTGTATTTATAGGATTCAACATGCTAAAGCAGTTTGCCAGCCACACTCCTCCAAATGAATGGCATCCATAATCTCTGACTTTGTGCACTGCTGTGTTGCCTGAAAGGCCAAGTCTTGATTCGACACAATAGGCTGATTTGGTGCCCTCACTACTCCGGGGAGCATGTTGACTTCATTAATGGCTCCCAAAGGTTTCACACAGTGGCCTCTGGTCACAAAATATAATGGGGTGTGCACCACTCTGTAGCACTGCCACTGGGTTGCACCACTAATAGAGACACAGGTGGTGATGTGCTCTCAAATTATGCCGTTGCCTCAGTGGGGTCCTTGAGGCCCAGCCAGTGGCTACTGCAGCAGTGGTGGGAACTGCAGCTCCTACTACTGCAGAATAACTGGGTAAAAAATGAAAAGCAGTACATAAAATAATTGGTTTGAAAGAGAAATGTACGTATAGGTTTTTCTCAGCCAGGCCGGTTATTTGTCTGCACTAAATGAGGTCTGTCAGGAGATCTCTACCTGTCGCCTGTAACATCCTGCTGCAGCTCTAATGAGACAGTGGAAGAAGAATTGGATAGGAGAAGAAGGAGGAAAGGAAAGACGAGGAATAAAAGTGATGGAATGATGAATATTGCAAGGAAAAAAATCTCAAAAATTGAAAAATCGATGGACAAAGAAATAAAGCAAGACTATGAAAACAGAAAGAGAAAAGACTTAAAAGGAAAAAGGATAAGAGATGGAGCAGTGAACATGGCACAGGAAAGGGACAATTATCCAGAGGAAGCAAAGCATTTTTTGAACAGACTTTTTTTGCTCTTCAGTGGGCAGATTTAATGTATTTATATGTTTTGCCTTATTGACTTGATAGAGGAGACCTTCCTGTAAACATACACATAGATTACAGAATGAAATGCTAAAGCATTTTTCTCTATTCTCTGGTTTAAACGGGTACTACACATTGGAAAGGATTCTTGTTTCCAATTATATCTGACAGAAAAAATGGTAAAAATGTGTAAGCTCAAAACAACATATAACATGGCTGCTAATGAATGGAACAAACATGTTTTAAAAGAAAAAAAGATGGAAGAAAGTAAGTAAGTAAGTTGTTGTAAGTCAAGAGGTCACGAATGTTCTCAAGATTGAACCGGCCATAAGCCTACAGGTGTTAAAGTCAACCTCATGACTTAAAGATTGAAAGAGAGAGAGCAATCGAGATAGAAAAGAGCAAAAGCAATAGCAAGAAGGAAAATGGTAACAAAAGCTGAGCCATGAGCCCCCTGCCTGGTCACAGTGCTCTAAGGCAGCTCAGCAGTAAAGGCAATGATAGCAGGGAGACCTGTCACTCACCCCTTGAAGCCATGGGGGAGATTGAGGGAGGAGGGGAGAGAGGAGGGAGAAATGAGTTAGGAAGCCTCCAGACACTTGTCCCCTTTCACATCCAACACCATCATCCCTCACAATAACATTCTTGTCCTTCTCTTTGCCTCTCTCCTTGCTTTTTTCTGTCTATCTCTCAGCAGGGGGATAAGGTTAGATTAGTAGGCCACATGAACCTGCAGGCTAACAGGTACCACACCTTTAATGCCACAACGGTCAGTCACTGAGCCAGGGGTTCCCCTGCGGCTTTGTCTGCTGTAGTGTCAAATCCCAGATGTGAGGTGGTGGATACTGGAGTGGCACCGATAGAAACAGACATAAGTGCACATATGCTCACTTACAAAACTTTGAATGATTTTTTTTTCTTCCTATGTGACATGGACACACTTTGGTGCCACCAATAACCCCAGTGTCTTAGTTTCACCACTTTTATCTCACAGCACCAAGCTGTGAGGAGTTTCATTTAACCTCCCATTCCTAAACAATCTAGCCAAAATAAAACATCTGCAGAGGATTAACCATAATAAAACTAAACTCAACAGGAGGGCCATTGTAGAGGTCATATTTCTTCACAGTTTTGACACCAAACGCAAGTCTCTGTAGTTACTTCCCAGCTAACAATGACATTTCCCTGATTTGCGCCCACAAAGCACCTTCTCTCACAGTGCAGGCAATGGGGGAAAGCCATTAATTAAAATCCTGCTGTGTAGCAGATATGCCTAATCGCAAACATAAAACAGAGAATAGTGAATTAAAGCACAGAATGCGTTCAGTTCCACTCTGTGGGGTTTTTTTGCCCACTCATCCTCCTATAGAGAGAGAAGTTGAGCCGGAAGGAAAGAGGGAAGGAAGGAAAGAAGGGGGGACTTTTAAAGTGTCTTTAATGAACTGAATGAATATTTTACTGCCGTAAAGGAAAGCAGTAAAGCATTAAGTCGATGTTGTACCTTTGGATGACAGCAAGATGTCTCCATTATAGCTCGTCATAAAACATAAAATACTATGCCAAAATACACTGCAGATGTAGAAGTACCATGGCATTAATCATTCATGTGTCACAGTACTGTACTACACTGCTTTAGTGCCGTCCTTTCTGGACAGGCTCCCTCTCAGATAAACTTAAAAACATGTCTGTCTTTGATTGTCCCGATTAACTCCTTTTGGTGATGAATAACAGCTAATTTGTGATTCCTTGCTCAAGCAGTGGTATACTACCAGCCTGCCTTCACACTTTAGTGTGCCACATCCTCATTAATACCCTCAGATTAATGTCAAATCATCCACACTCCCCCACTAGTCTCGCACCAGTCCATCTTGCCTAGAGCTAAATATTGAAGCATTGAATGTGGAAGTGGAGAGTTTGTTCCGGCATTGATTGACACTGAGAAATGGATCCAGTCCGCCTTCTAGCCCCATTTCCTTCAGTTATTCTCTCCACCCTTCTTACACCTCTTTTCTCTCTGTCCGCCATATGTTTCAGTGAGCTGGACAGATTTGGGCAATCAGACAGCCACCATTGTATTGCTGTCGCTATGAATAGAATGCGTGTAGAGACACATTGCCATTATGTAGTGACGATACGTTGTTCCTTTTCTTCCTCCCTCTTTCAGAGTGAATGTTCCTCTCAGTTGTCTCTGTCTGTCTGTCTGTCTGGCTTGCCTCACTTTCTAGGCTCTTATTGCATGTCTTGCCTTGCCCTATTGAATACCTAACACTCTGCTGTGGTTTGACAAAGAGGGTCGAAACCTGAGCGACGTGTGGCAGGTTGGGTAACAGTGGCATTTGGCATGGGGCTATGCTCTTATCACTCCAAAATGTTTTTGATTGGTATCTTGAACAAGGTAAGGATCTTAGGGCTTAAAGAATAAACCTCAAGAGACCCCAACAGCAAGTTTTGCTCCTGCTCTGACTGACATGCTTTTAAAAATGTCACTCAAATATTTTACTAGTTCTCAAATAGGTGAAATGTTGAATAGGTTACATTCACATTATTATGATAATATTAGGTAGTCTGTGAATGTCCTGGATGAGCTACAGGAATGTAGCAAAGTCACATCCCCCCTGTATCACCAGGAATTATTTAGAACATGTTTTTTTACAATTAGGGTCTTGTTTGTTAGCTTTTGTTATCATTCTTAGTGCTTATACTGTAGGAATATTTGACTTACTCAAATGTTACTGCTATTATCAGTGGTTGTGGTTTCATCAGGAATCCAATAGGCCTCATTTGTAGTTTAACCCAATCATTTAAACCACTTATTAGACATGCATACAAAATTGAATGCACGTAAAATATCTATTATAATCCTTTGGTTTGTAAGACTGATTTAATGCAACAGCTACACTAATAAGGTAGTTTAATGTTAAAGAAGGTAGTTGTAACAGATGGAGGAAGTGGCAGGACCCAATTGCAGCACAGAACCAGTTAGCAGTTTTAAGCTGCAAGCTGAGAGTCCAGGTGATTACTGATGAAGCCCAGGTGAACAGAGTTAACTGATGAGGTGGGTGTGGCTGATTAGCAGGAGTAGAGCAGGGGTGTGGTGAGTGGAAAGTTACCAGCAGCAGGAGAAGAGCAGAACAGACTGTGACAGTAGTAAGTAGTTCTGCTGGATCTAATATACATTTACAGCAAGAGTTTGGGTAATACCTTTGAGTAATAGTCTTCAGTTCCACAATACTTCTCAATCTTAATCACATCCCCAGAGTTAGCACAACCTGAAGCAGTGACAGCCAACGCTACAAATAAACTGCAAGACCCTAGTTGTTAAAATGCAACAAAATGCATCACTCTCATGAAACCCCTGTTTTCTATTCAAAGTTATTTTGTGATGAGGCTCACATACCTTTTATCAAGGTGGCAGAAGAAAGTTCATGACCTTTTATTGGCTGTAGAAATCCTGGCAATGACTTTGGGTTTACCCATACCCATGTTTCAGATGATTGGTGGAATTCCTCACACAGTATGGTTTAGGTAATTTCCGTATGACTTTGGATGACATTCTGCTCCAGCCCACTCACCTTACTGTAGGTGCATGGCCCATGTCAGACCATAGTGATGCTTGAGTCAGCAGCTTACTCTGGCTTCCACTAGCAGCATGTTGGTCATGGTGTGTGTTCCAGCCATGGCGTGTTAGTGTGTCTGCCATGCTTAACAGACTGCAACTCTGTGTGACTAGCCTTCCTTTTGTCACCCCAAATCCATGGCATAACAGCCAAGGACACAGTTATGCAGTCTCCCTCACTGTCCTCACTCACAAATGCAAATGAAGTTATTCTCATTCAGTGATTGTATGTACTTTGAGCTTTTTCCCAAATGTGGTGTTGCCCAAAGGGTTGCTTTTGCTGTGTATTGCACTTAGCCACAACCATCATTTGCACTTCTGCAACAGTAGTATTTTATACCTCTCCTGAGGATTGACAAGACTCTAAAATGTGGGCAGTCTATTTCACCATTTGATTTAAAGTGGTTTCTACATAATGGCAGGCCAGTTCACAGAGATGATCTAAAATCAAAGGAAGTCGTCATGTGTATAACAGTTTTCGCTAAAATAATGGTCCAGAGGGGCCAACAACATTATTGACCCTAGTAAGGTGTATTTTGAACTCAGCCATTGACAAAATGTCAATGTTGATAGTGTATGCTTTTTCTTGATATTTTGCATTTCTTTCCAGCATATTTTCTATTCATTTTGCTGTACAGGATAACACAAACAGTTTAAGCTCAGGTCCTCTCTATTTTATTTCTGTTAAGCATTGTATGCATAATAAGACTGTGTTGCATTTTATCCTGCTTCCATGCAGAGTCAGAGGAAGTGCAGTAGTTTCCATGTGCTTTTATGATGTACTGTGCCAATATTTGGAAACTGAGAGAGGGTACTCCTGTGGTTTTCACACCGGATTGGCTTCCCTGTCTGTATCACACCTTCTGCTAGCTGTTAGCCCCATGGAGAGAGGGAGATAGTCACTTTGGGCATTTTCATTGACAGATTCAAGGCAGATACCATCTGCACAAGGGTTTGGATTTGTTTTTCTTTGCACTTTAACACTGAAACTGTTTTATTAATTTATCTACAGTTTTTAGTATTTCTGATGTATCAACACTACCCTCACATTCTGCTCGCAAACAATTGATAGTCTCTAATCTGAGGCAGCCTTAAAAGCTCTGTAAAATGTACATATCTTTTTTGTTCTGAAAGTTTGTGTCTTCTTGAGATACTACAGGTGCATCTAGATTGTATTTTTTTTATTTTTGCAAAATGCTACTGACTTGTTCTTCAGTGATAGCCTTGGTGTACTTATTTGCTACGTCCACTAGGGGGATACAGTTTATGGCCAGAGTGGAGGTCTAGGATTTTCTCGGTAAGATCTGTGATATAGCCCATATATCACACATATTCACATGGATCGATACACTCAGAGCCATCGAAGAAATGTTTACTGCACACAGGTTTACTGCAGGACTGAGGAAGTGTGCTCTGTGAGCCAAAAGTGCCTGTAACTCTCCCCACTCTCCCCAGAGTATTCCTCATTACCATATGAGTAGCTCCAGCCAGACAGCCTGTGTGTGTGTGTATGTGTGTGCATGTGCATGTGAAAGAGAGAGAGAGAGCAAAATGATGTGAGTGTTTGCGTGAGTACACTTCTTTGTACAATATGTGTGCATTTATGTGTGGGCTCAATGCATTTCTCACCTTCCTACTTGGAGGCAAAATGAAGTCTGTCTGGCAGTGAATTTCTATTGTGTAGTGCTAATGTGATAGCAGAGATTAGCATTGTAATCCATTTAGCATAGAGCAGCTAATCCACTTTATTACTGTTGAAAAGGAATCAGATAATATTGGCTACCACCACTGTAGCTGCCTAATGATTTTAGGCTGATGAAAAAATTACTTAAAGATATATTAATAATTACTGTTGCTGACAATGAAAGTAGGATTAGTCGTTTCATAACAAATCATAATCATTAGCTTTGGCTTTGCATCAAGGGAATTAAAGTATTGATTGTGTTCAGTCTACTCTGAGTAGGCTGTTTGTCTGTATAGAGAGAGAGTGTGTGTGTGTGTGTGTGTGTGTGTATTCGTATACAGTAGATAAAAAATATAAACTAGCTGTTAATTGTCATTTAATTTTAGAGCACTATAGACTCAATTTGGGTATTTTGGATTATTTATCCTTTGTAGCACAGAGTTTTATAGCATAAGGAATTCATTGTTAATTACTGTGAAATTGATATAAAATACTCCAGGGTGACCCTGCTGTGTTGATATAAAGATACAGGGTCAAATTGCTTATAAGTGTCTTCATATGTTCTAATCAATGACAAATAAGTACACTGGTATCTGATTTAAGTCAGTCTTTTCCCCTGCGTGTTCCCCCTTCAGTCCCAGTGTGACTAAACCAGCCAGCGACGCATGCTTGCGGACATGCTGTGCTCTCCCTGGTGGCTCATTTGTTTTGTTGGTGGTCAGATTGAGGGATAATATACAGGAGCTTCCTCTTGAAACCCCTGTGCTCCCTGGTGACTATGGATCTGTCCCAACACAATAAAACTCTATATTCAGCAACTGCCATAGACTGTCTGCCCTTTAACTCTGCTCAGCAATTGTCTCTACACTTCTCTAATATGCAGTGGGGGTAAGCTGATACACACACATCTTTGCATACATGAACACACAAACACAAGCTGTGTGCTGCGCGCAAATGCACAGCGCCTCAAATTAACTCACCCTATCAGGCAGATTAGATAACCCCACCTGCTGAATCTGGCCCTGGCTCACATAGAAGTTTATTTCTACCTACCTTCCCTCTATTCTTTCTCTCTCTCCTATTCACCTTCTGTTCTTTTCTTTGCAATTGACCCAAGCGTATAGAGTGGTTCCCAGTGAAAGTGTGTGAAGCTTTGATACACAGAACCCATGGTCCTTAGAGACCAAGATCACTACACAAGCAAAGCAGGAGGCAGAACGAGAGAGGAAGAATGAATGAGAAAAAAAAAGAGAGAGAGAGAGAGCGCAGGGTGAAATCAGGGTGAAAGATGGTGCCTGAAATGTCATGTTGTGAAACTGGATATCAGTAGAAGCAGCAGGAGTAGAGCAGGACTTTAATTGTGTCCTGTGTACTTATGTTTCTCTCTTCGCTGTACAGTAGTTTGCTTAAACAAAGCTAACAAAAAGTTTCATGGGACTGTAGCACAGGATTGGGTTTCATTCTGTAATAATGCAGAATAAAGCCAAAGTGGGTTAGACTGTCACTCAGTAATTCAGTCACTAGCTTAAATGTGCATAATCTTGTTTCTCAAAAACTCAGATATGACCCTTCGTTTTCAGTCAGTATAGCACAAGTACACCGAGTGGTATAATTTACCTACCCAGAACAATTAAGGCTTCTTGACCTACAGAGACTGTAGCTTTAGGCAAGCTGGTAGAAAGGTATTTTTAATGATATGCTGACAGAGAGAACACAGAGTATGTTGTCATCAGCGTATTATAATTAATCATGAAGTGACTCACCTGCCTACTCGACCATCTGCTTCCTGTCCAATTATCTTCTGACTGTGCCTGTTACCTGTGAACCCTTAAGTGCTGAAGAGTGCAAAGAACTACCAAGAGTCATCACAACTTTGACAAGACTTGCTTCACACCTGTCCACAAGCCCACACAGGCCTGTGTGTGTGTGCGAGCATTTATTCTACTGAGTACCGAAAGTTGCTTGGTTAGGTATGTGTCAGAGTGTGTTACTGGGAAATTACAGCCAGAGGACCAGATTTAGAAAGGATAATTTGGAACACACCCCTCTGTGTGTGTGTGTGTGAGTGTGAGTGTGAGTGAGAGTGTGTGTGAGCGAATGACTCTGTAAGCAGATGTTCAGGCACAACCCAGAACACTTCCATCACACCAGCAAGTGTGTGTGGGGCCAATTCCATGCACTTTATGCTGAGTAAACACACCTGGGGGCCCACAGACCACACCTCTTGCCCAGATGCCTAATTACCGTAATCACTTTTGAATGGCTGAGACCGTGATAGAGAAAGATGAGCTTCACAAATACAACACAGAAAGTCATGATGCATGGGAAAATCCTAAGGCAGTATGCAGTAAATGAGCAATTCTTCCAAAAATAATGTTCAAAAGTACATTTTTAATGATACCTTTGCTCCTAATTGTACACTTTGATGTCCCTAGACACCACCTTTGTTCCATTGCCAAGTCCTTCATTGTGGAGGGCACAATTACCAAACCTCTTTGTCACTCTGCTGCTGTTTTTCCTTTGCTATTCTTCATATCTGAATTCTATTTTTAACCCTGTCATTTACTCACTCCATTTTACACTGTAAATTGAATAAATACATTATGTCAAGTCAGACTGTCCGCTACTTTGTACTCCTGATGACTTTTGCAATAGTATTGGTAACCTAGTGTGCTTTTGAAGACGGTCACTGTCATTTAGACTGAAGCACTGTTGTCTGCTCTATTATGACTGGAAGTGTTATGCATATTAAATATGTTAAATCTTTATGTGCTTCTATGTTTTTCCAGATCCGGGTAGATGGCTCCTCACGTGCTTTGCAGTATGAGACGGTGCAGGCAGTGGAAAATGGACCCATCCTCAGAGACATGGCCTTCTCATCTGATCACCACTACCTCTATGTCATGTCTGAGACCCAGGTCAGACACACAGATGCACACACACACTATCACAAGCCCCCCTGCCAGCTTAATATCATAACCACTGGCATTTATCATTTTCTTATGTCACCGGGTAAAATAACCTTTGGTGTGGCATAGAGGATTTCATTACACCTTGGCTGGAGGAGAGAAAAGGACTAGATGGACTGTTGGATGCTATGCCCATGTCTTTTTATAGAAACTGACTGTGAGGGTAGAGCTGGAGTGAATAAACGTGTTGAATTATAGGGAGAGTGGAGAGTAGTCTTAGTCCACTTGTGTGTGTGTTGGTCTGTATGTCTGTGCACAGACAGATTCACACACACACGCACACACACACACACACTATCTCTCTTAGTGCCTTTGATGACATGGAATGTGGAGCGAAATAGCAGCACTCTGTGTAATGGACACAGACACAGAGAGACTGAACACCTCTATCACAGGCAAAACCTTGCTAAGATAGCATTCACCCAAATGTGAAAGCACACACACCTATGACTCAATGTGTGTGTTAGGTATTCACCTTCCCTTTACACACAAAAAGACACACAACCACAAACATGTAGTTGCATTATATCTCATACTTGAATAGTGTCTGGCAGTTGATATGTGGGGAATGATCAGTTATGTATATGTTGAGCCAAACATCATTAGGATAAATATTGCATTAGTAGTCTGATGACTGAACATAATTTCAACATGAGCATCATGGATGGATGCCATGTCTTTTTTGGTGAACATTTCAAAACAGTCCTCCCTATCCTGAAAGTTAATTCATCATCACAGAAGCAGTAAATGCGCAGAGACCACTGAGGCCAGATCAGGCAACTGGTTGAAGAACCCATGGTGGATCTCCCATATTTTACTGTAGTCTAGCTCTAGTCATTGTCCATTATTAATGTGACTGTTAGAAATAATATTGCAAAAGCTCTGAAGTACAGATGATATGCATATCATTCCCTCCCTCGCTCCTATTTATCTCCTGTCACCCTTAATCACAGAAGGCCACTGCCATTTTGTTGGCAGCGATAGCCTGGTTACCCTTGCATATTGTCTGCAGCTTCCAGAGGATTATAGACCTCACTGGCACCATGACACTGCCAGTATTTACTAATGTGTAGTGCAATGTGTTTGTGTGTGTAAATGTGCGTGTGTGTGTGTAAACGCATGCTCATTTTAAGTGCCCAGATTATTGTGATAACACGTTTAAATATCAGACAGACTGAGCTGAAGGTGCCCTTTCAAATGCAGCTCTCATCTCCTCTCCTGAGATCTCAGTCAGTCCATCTGCAGAGAGAGAGAGAAAGAATGCGAGGGAGAGACACAAGTGAGCAGAATAAGGACATTTAGGATCCTATTTTGTCATGGCATCCAATTACCACTCTTGCAAATCTGTTAACCAGCAGTGTGAGAATTTTGTTTTGTCCCTTTTGGATTGCAGTGCATGTAATTGGGCTTACAGAAGATATCACAGAATAACAAATGAATTATTAGGAATACTTAACTTTCATTTCTTCCCATTATGTTAGATTCCTTTATGTCTTGCTATTATCGCCCAACATCATGTTACTAATTTAGCATTTTTAATTTGCATGCCAATTAGCTTACATTGAGCAAAAAAGAACACAACCAAGTGAGTTTTTTCTGTTGAATAGTGGTCCCGTGTGTGTGTGTGGCCTTCCTAGTAATTAGTCTATTAGCCTAGTTAGAGAGCTGACCTCCACTAACTGTTTAGGAAGAACGTCTGGGAATTACCATGCACACAAATATAGAAAGAACTTAATGAACACAACATATTTACACACATAACACACACAAATATACACATTGACTCAGTGCACACACAAACACACTGCTACAGTGCTGAAGAGTTTATAATAAAAGTAAGAATGAATGAAAAACTCAAAGAATGAGGTTTTTGCTGAGCCATGCTTTGTTGACTAATCAATCCATAGTAATTGTGACTGACACTGATATTTTTCTTATTTCACTGCGATACCTTCATGCACCTTAGAGTCAGTAGAGTTTGTAGTCTATCAGTTACACTGTAATTGTGATTTTTCATGCAGATTCAGACAGCCATTATAAAAAAACAACCCCAAAAACGTATTCTTTACTGCCAGTCCCTGTGCAGAGTGTTACAAAATTGTTTTCAAATGTCTGCAGTGACTAAAAGAGATGAGTTCAAATTGCTTCATCTCAAAGGGAAATAACATATTGCGACAATATTTTGGTGCATCAGGTTTTTTCTCACAGGTTGTTTTCCATAAAAAGTTGACTCTTGAAGGTTTCTGTGTAAATTGTTAGCAGAATGTTCATCACGCTGTTGCCTCAAGTTGAAACAAGTTTTGTTCAATGTCAATGCAAAAAAAAAAAGATTCTAACATGATCCATTTTTAAATGTTGGCACCCACATATCGAATTTGACTAATATATCTGGCATTTATTTGCTACTGGTCCTTACACAAATATCATATACTAAAACAATCATCCCCTTTACCCATAAGGTGATCAGTATTCATAGATAAATGTCGTCTTGAACTTTTTGTTTGCCTTCTGTTGCCCTAGCATGGACAGCCAAGTTCAAAGGTCATATTGTGGTCACCGTTACACACTGGAGTTCTGAAATGTAATACTGCTGCTTGTTGGATCAGTGGTTTAGTGTAACTCAAATACACACACACACACAAACACACACACACATTCCCGATTCCCAGTGGTAGCAAACGCTATTAAAGCAGCCCGAGTTGGTCGATAGCAGAAGGCCACCTGCTGTGTCTGGGCCCTGGGACCCATACACTCAGAGTGTGATAGATAGAATGAGGGAGAAATACAGAAAGAGGAAACATGATAGAAAGACAGAAGAGAAGAGGGCCCACAACAGGAGGCTGAGAACAGAGCTGGTCGATACAGCTCGTCTCCTGCTGTTCTAAGACAGCCTCGAAACCCTCCCCTGCAGACAGGTGATGCCAGGCCTGGAGACATCCAGTACAAGACAACAAGGGGTCAGAAGGAGAACACTTTGAGGAACTTTGAGGAACTCAGTTCTTCTATCTTTTAGTAACGCTAAAAATGTAATACTGTGTCTTCACTGCGATCATCACTCTCAATCACAAAGTGAATTGAAGAAAGTAAAAATAATTACTTAAGCCACAAAACAGACACCTGGCTCAGTGATTCTTTATCCCTCTCAGTAGTTAGAAAAAATTGTAATCTTGCTAGCAAAGCTAGCTTTTTTAGGGCAAAGCTTTCCTCCATCACTATTTCATAAGTGATTGAAAGAATGTAAACATAATTACTTGGAATGACTGATAAGGCGCGACACATTACTATAAATTATTGTAGATAAATTAATCTGAAGTTGGACCACTGCAACACCTTGATACAGACATATAAATTCAGCTTTAGGGAGTCACTGTACCTTGCTTGTCTCTGTCACATTATACACTCATTAGGGAAGGAAGCTAGCCAAATACTAGCACAAACACATTCTCATGCAGCTTTGTATACTGTAAAAATGATTCAGATCCAAGTCATTATATTCTCCCACTGTTTTTTATTTTTTTCTGATCCTTTATTTTACTTTTCTTTCATCCCTGCAACATCTCTTTTTTCTTTCTGCCTTTCCTCAAATCCTGTGAATATGTCATCTTTTGTTTAGTTGCTTTTCTTTCAGGATTATAGGTTTTTGGTCCTCTATTCATTTCTAAAGGGATTTGTAAAGTGATTGAGGGATTCATCCCTTTGTATTCCTTACTCCTCTGTCTTCATCTCCTTTCCCTCCATCTTTGTTCCATTTCTAACCCTCTCCCACTACTCATTGTCATTTTTACCCAACTCAAGTCCTCATTCCACATTTTTTTTAATATTCCTCACTAGTGGAGTAATCTGTCATCCCTTCCCTTGCATTAATTCAGTGATTGTCGGTCCCCTAATTGGATATTTTACTCCTTCTCTCGCTGAATATCTCACCCTTATACACACACACACACACACTCATACACATTTTGTACACACGTCGTCTTATTACTGTGTTAAATAGATGTTCTGGTATGAAGAGGACAGTCATGTTATAGAATGTGGTGTGATTATGGATGTTAGAGTTGCAGTTTGAGTGACAGGGGCAGGTCAATCCCATTGTTAATATGAGCTGTTACTGTAGTCCACTGTGTTACCATCCTGTTAACACTGCTTCATCTGTCAACTACAATGAGGACATCTAGAATAAATAAGGTGGTGGTGGAGGAGGTAAGGAGGTCATTGCACTTTCAGTTCAGTGTTTAAATTAACAGTACAAATTACACACCAACTGAGCATTCACTTTGAATAGTTGCTGTAAACCTATTGTAGAAAGAATAACACAGCTTGAAGTGTGAACAGCTATTGAAGTCAATAGTGGAATGGGAAGTTAACCCAAATGTTCTTGCATGAGGTGGTGTTTTAAAGGTTCTTCCTTGCCTAAGCTTCCACAAATAAAGACTGTCATACAATAGAACACATTAATATTTAATATAATACAAAAATTAATTACATTTTCACTATTGTGTAAGATAAAGCAACAATCCATACTTGTTCCATAGTTTTTTTTTCAAAATGATAACCAAAAAATAAATAAATAAAAAATCTTTAAATCCTTTGAGTTCACCAAACATAGTCTTTTTCTAAACAGCTAAACATACATCTTAAAATACACAATGTCAGATGTTTTCTACAAATATAAATATATATAGGCAAAATGTTGTATGACTCAAGTGAAATTAAATGAAACTTTTTTTTTTTTGATCTGATCATAAGAAAGTAATTAAAATAAACCAGGATTTGCTGTGTCCTCTGCAGACTTGGTATGATGTGAGTATGTCGGTAAGATAGCAGAGCACATTACTCAGTGGCTGGCTGTGCTGACACTTGACATGGGTTCTGAGGCATTTGGGAGCAAATCCAATGTTCCCATAGCATTGACCTCCAGCAACCCAGCAAACACATTAACTTATCCTGCTAGCAACTAATTAGTCAGTCAGTAACTAGATGTTCCTACATGGCTTTAACGCTTAAGTTTTCCTTGTTTTTCTACATATGCTGAGGCTTTTACGTTCAGCATATAAACTGTTGCTGGAAAGTGCTTTGACTGCCACAGTGATGGTGCTAAATTATTTATATTCAGTGTAGCAAATGCAGATCTGTAAGTGTGAATTATTGAAAATGTGTACTATAGAAGGGCGACATCGTTCAAAGTCAGATGCTTTTTTTCTGTTTTGAAACCCCAGAGGGAAATCCGACAAGCCAATTTGTGGAAGTATCGCGTCTTCACATCTCATCAAAGATGTTTAATACCAGCATCCTTTAATTTCTATCAGCAGGGAACTTTTTTACCACATCCCTTACAGTGTGGCTTCCTCACCCCTCTAGTGTGTGGCTGTGAGTTATGAAGGTGTTTAGATGTGCATATTATGGTGTGTCCCAGTTTAGCTGCAGGCTGCTGTGGTCTAAAATATGCTAAGCAGACCTAGTTGATTCTGATTTTGTATCAACATGGCACGAGGAAAATATTTAAGTGACTAAGAGGGTTCATTGTTGGGGCACGGATGATAACTCAACTGACCAGTGTTTCAAGGAACAGTGACTAAAGTGACTTCTGAATTTAGATTTATACTTTGGCAGTCACCACAGATCTCAACCCAGTTGAACACCTATGGGAGACTTTGGAACGACATGATAATCCTCTTTCACACATAATTCTCAGTAAATTACTTGGATAACCTTTCAAGCACCACTAGTTATTTTCACTATTCACACATGCAGCTAAAAGCAGGCACATTTTCATCTTGCGCCTTTTCACACATGCCATGGCAATACTGGAATAGATGGGGCAAAGGACAGTCCAGCAGATGGTGGTCATACATGCCAACCATCATAAACTCAACAGCAGAAGAAGATGAGGCAAGGCTGGATGTACAAACGTCTCTTATTATTTTCAGGAACATGTAGGTGAAGAGCTGTTTTTTTCTGGTGCCAGTGTTCTTGTAATGTATTTAATATTCAACAAGTTTGCAACAAATAACCTGTGAAAGCATTGGCAAGGCAACTGTAAACAAGTTGCAGATTTATTTACTTGCTCCACGTGAAAGCATCTTTCATCAGACAGACATGTGTTTGTCCCTGCAATGTTACTGCTTTCATTCACGCTGGCCTGTTCCATGAAATATTACTAGGTATTGAGGTGGGAAATTGGTGGTGCAGATTTCGCTGCGCATGGATCCCTGCTCCCATTCACACATGACCCCATGCAGGAAATATTCCTGTGAGTCATCCTCACCATCCTCTGTCACTATTTTGGCTATTGGAAACTGTCCAAACTGTGCACTGCATAATGCAGGCCTTATTTTACCCAGACTAGGCCCTGAGGGCAAGCTGATGCAGGTTGTGCACAATAGTTTGTGTGTTTGTGTACACTTTTTGCACCTGCTAATGGGAGACAAGGACTAAATGCAAATCCTGTTTTTACACCTAAGGGTATAACCTCACTTCACACCTTAAGTGCACTTTTGCTTGACATCCATCATATCATCAGCATGGTTCCAGCACTGACGACTGGCAATGTAATGGGACAACATTAGCATGAATTTTGTTGTTGCTGAGCTCAGTATACTTCAGCTTTTGGTTGCTTATTTGGTAAGCATATCAAGGATGACAGATGGTAAAAACAAATACAGCAGAGGATGCCTCATACTCATGCTGCACATTTTAATCAGTAAACCATAATTAGTAAACTGCCTTAAGCTTGTGTAAGTGCACTCTTTTTTTGTATACGGGGCCTTAACCGTCTTTTGAATGGAAAGATAAGTGAAAATGATTGATTGTATCCAAAGTCATTTGTAATGCGCTGACAGTCCTGACAGCGCAATGGATGGCTTTCTCAATTGACCTCTGAGAACGTCAAATGAAAACAATATTGCACCCACAGCCAACCAGGCTGCTCTGTTAACTGAGTTTATGATATAATACTGTTGGTTGGTGGTTGACGGATTGAGTGGTACGTCAGCTGTGACGAGGCACTGGGTCCTTGATGTGTCCCTCGCTTCATTTGACTCTCACGTCAATCTCTCCTCCATCCAGCTGGAAAGGAGAGATAGAGAGAGAAAGAGTGAGAGAGGCACCAGTAAATGATTGAAGGAATGTATAACATAATTAATAAATATTCAGTAATAGAAGAGAAAAGAATAAAAGAAGAATTAGAGCGGTAAAGTTAATAAGAAAGAGATTGTTGTTGTTTCACTTTTATTGATTATACAGCGACATTACCCTGTATAAAAGAGAGTTTCAGGCAGTTTGAAAACACTATGTATGCCAGCATTAATAGACTAGGCTGATTATAATATGGTTGGTGATTGGTTGAGGGTATCAGGCCTGTCTTCATTTCTAAGACATGCTGTTGCGATAACAGCAGGTCAGGAATTATTATTCATACCCATTGTCATGTATATAAATAATGATTTCACTTTTATCATCCTTAATGATTGTAGCTGATTTGCTTGCAGTCATCAGCATAACTTGAGGATATTTAATTGGACACAAATACTGCAGGCAGCAATATGTGTCGCCTACATGCGAACAACATTGCTTATGTACAACAATATGTTTTAAATGGCCAAACAGCACTACAACTACTTCCATTTAACCAAATTATATTCATTTTTGTTTCCTAACCAATAGTAATGATGCACTGCCAACATTGTGCCAAAGTAATGAACAAACCGACACCAGGAAAGGAGAAAAAGACAAAGCTAACCTGGGGGTAGAAGAGAAAAGATAAGAGAAGTTCAGTCTGCCCTACAGGCTGTAAAGCAGGATTGGACTATCACTTTCATTTCTCTCTCACTCACTCTCACTCTCTCTCTCTCTCTCTCTCTCTCTCTCTCTCTCTCTCTCTCTCTCTCTCTCTCTCTCTCTCTCTCTCTCTGTTCATTTGGAGTGGTGCAGTTTGGCTTTAGGTGGAATCTCTGTTTAATTACAAGTGGAGGGGGCAGGAAAGGAGTAGGATAACGAGAGGAATGGAGATGAGGAAGAATTAGTTGATAATAAAAGTCTCTGCAGATTTAATAAATGATCATTTTCCCACTTCAGGTTGAATTGAGAGCCCCTAGCATTATGTGACGAGGAAGGCAGAGGGAAAAAGAGAGAGAAAGAAAAACAAAGTCAAACTTCATAAACTCTACCTCAGTGTGTAGTGATGAAGATTTGAAGTGGAAATTCTGAGTATGATTAAAGACTCTTCCTCCCTCTCTCCCTTTGACACCCATTTCTACAGTTGAAATAGACAGACACTTACTGTATATGTACTGTACATATAATGTGATGCCATTGTGCCGCCACTGTAAATGATCAAGGACGTCTTCATCTCTCTCCCCACACATTAAGGCATCAAGTACTTCTGTGATCTGTCTTTTTTAAAAGCATGATTATATTCAGCAGCTTCCACCTCTCCCTATTGTGAAAGGAGGGAGAGTGCAGGGTGTAATGGCTGTCATTTGCTCACCTGAAACAGCAGGGAATTATAAATGCCATGCACCCCCATCCTTTGTATTTATCCCTGCTGATATGATAGCGCAGCCATAGTGAAGAGACAGTGAGGCGTAATGGTTGCCTCTCTGGCAAAGCCCGCGAAGAAGATAGCATGAAATGAATGTGATATCGAGATGAGAAAGACAAGGGATGCATTGGGTCGTTTAGCCACCAAATCCCTCAATTTTTTTTGATAAAAGAGGGGACAAAACTGTTGCCGGCTTGAGCACATGTGTGTATGTGTGTCAGATAGAGAACGGAGGTTCTGGAGAGATGATGAATGTATGATCTTACACACCTCAGAGCGTCTGAGTGACAGAGAAAGACAGACAGACAGAGACAGAGGGAGAATGAATGATATCAGGAAGCAAGCTCTGGAACAGAGGACCCACATTGGCACCCACCGCGTCTGCTGGGGTCTGAATGTGGTGTGTGTTTGTCTTTGTGTGTATGTGTGTGTTTTATCTGTTGAGAAAACCATTTCCCAAGATGCAGGCATCTAAGGCCTCGATAGGCATCAGGAGGTCCTTTCCATTCTACAAAGTTTAAATCCGTGTGTGCTTTTAAATATGTGTGTACATGTGGGTGCTGTGTGTATCGTCATATCTGTCACCGATGAAGTGTTAAATTATAAAGCGCTCAGATATGGTGACATTGTTTGTTACAGTTCTGTCTGGGTGCTTAGCTTTTATGGTAGATCACGAGGTGACAAACCACTCGATGCAGTGACATGGCTACGTAGATTACAAAAACGCACACACACGCACAAAGGGAGATTGCAGTTTTATACACTCTTATGATAAGGCTTTGGCAGCTGAAATCCCCCCACAGGCTAACACAATGGCCTTTTTCTTCAATAACTAACAGGTTATGTTGCTGGCAGTGAGCTGAGGCAGTGGTGGATCTTAGGAGTAGCAGGCTTGGTGGAGAGTGACAGGAAGGAAGGAAATTTATCATGTGAGATGGAATGAGGATCAGTGTTGAGTTTGATCATGTGCACACGCATTTGCACAACTATCTCTCTGATTCCATCTCAAACTCATTCCCTTTATCTACCTAATGTAAATGCACAGCAGGGAGGGCAAAACATACCAGCTGATTCCCCAACCCCAAAACACACGCGTGCTGAACACATAAAAATGCACTTCCATTGTTTTTAATCTGTAATAGCATGTAGGATTTCTCTTGACTTTGACAAGGAGATACGCCCCCTCTGAATTCATTCAGCTGTGTGGGAATCTGTGTCAGTATATGTGTGTGTGTGTTCGCACATGTCTGTCTGAGCATGGTATTTATAGTGCTTGAAGAGATACACAGAAGTGACATAAATGTAGAGAGCAAGAGAGAGAAGGTTGTAGCAGGGTGCTTTTTAGAGTATTTCCATCGTGCCAGTACGTGCATCTCCTTGGTTCACATGAATCTCGGTAAACACGTGTTGAAATATGACTTCTATAGTGAGTATGTGCAAATGTGTAGCATTGATTTGGTGTGCTTTTATTTGTAATAGAGAGAGAGAGAGAGAGAGAGAAAGAGAGAGAGAGACTGTCAGGGAGAGATATGCTGTGAGATAGTCGGTGCTTCCAACAGAGAGAACTGCCTTCAGTGCCAGGCTGCGCTTTAGAGATACCACTACACATAGGCATTTCTGATCTCTTGTTACATTCAGTCATGCCCTACATTGGATGGTTTAATTACGGTCCTTTTCGCACCCTAAAATATAGAATTTAGTCAGTGAAATGTGCTGCAAAGACATGTATAATTGCATCACTTATGTCTGGAAAAAATGGATCCTCAGCACCTATTGGAGGTGGTGCACTGAAGCTGTGAGGTGATTTTCTGAATTAAAATGTACTTGGTTACATTAGTACCCACCATTACTACTATAGTGTCTTTTTGCTCTAAAACCAAAACCAAATCATATCCCTTCAACCAGTGCTGATCACATATTCTATGTGTGAACTTTATTTACACTACAAAATAATTAGCCTACACAAAGACAATCAGCTTGTTTTGTTTTGGCATCATCTGATTTGTTAGTATGTAGAGCTATGGCCAGAGACACGTGTATTATTTGTACATATTAATAGTATAACCTCCTAATGCCTGGGCTGTTCCTGTTTAAGCTGGATTCCAAAATACCTTTTAGTTCAGCATACCAGGAATCTTTGGTATTTGACAGAGAGAAAAAAAACTCTGCTCCAAAACTCAGATTTCAAGACTCAAATTTCACTTAGTGTGCAGGCACACACACAAACATAACCACACACACAAAGAGCTTTCCCCTCATCATAACCCAATATCAGTCCCACACTGATGATGTCGTCTCTCTTTCCCAGCTGTCATCGGTGAGCAAAGTGAGTGACAGCGGTCATCCACCAATGACGGCTCATTAATCAAAAGTGCCAGCAACACGTATTATTGCACCCTGGTGTTACCATGGAGTCAAGACGAGGGGGATGGCTGAGATCTACCTCAGCTTTGCCCCTTTCGCCCGGTCACTCAAGGCTCATGCCAATCAGTGCCAGTCAATGCCAGCTTGAATTGGCAGCGCTATATATCATAATAGATGGCCTGCTGTCCCAAGTGGCAGTTTCCCATATGGAGCCACTGGAGAAAGATGGAAGCTGTCACGCAGTAACATTTTCATGAAAATCAGTTCTGTTACTAATATATAATATCAAAATACTTTGCATTGTGTAACATCATGCTATTAATAAAAGAGGTCTTTTGTCATGTGTTTGAGAGAGAGAAAGAGAGAGAGGCCAGGGGAGTGGGACGCGGAACTTCAAAAGTAGAAAATCAATATGTGGCAGGGAATATTTATATTGTGACATGAATGTATGGTAAACCTGTAATTCATACTTCCTGTGCTCTCTTATTTTCTCTCTACTAACATGTATAACCTTAAAGGCAAAAGGGTGTACATGAAGTATAAATTCATAATGCTTGTCTAACCTGAGGAAAGTTCTGTAAGTCTGAATATTTGTGAAAGCACAATGTATTGTAATGCCTTAATCTGTTTATTTATTATCATAGATTCATCCTATATTTTTCTCTCACTCTTTCTCAAATGCATAGAAATGTTAAGCAGTTGTGAACACTGTAATACCTTAAAAACAATACATCTCAATTGCTTTTCTGATTCTCTCTCTCTCTTGTGATGTTTTGCCTTTTAATAATTTAGTTAATCTTCACTCTGTTTATAAATAGACAAATCAAACTTTGAATGTGTGTATGACTGGGTTTAACCTTTGTTTTATCTTTTTATTTTGTTATAGCTATCACGGGTGCCAGTGGAGGCCTGTGGTCAGTACTCAACCTGCAGTGAATGTCTTGGATCAGGAGATCCCCACTGTGGCTGGTGTGTCCTGCACAACATGTAAGTACTGCTACTACGTTCATAGACCTTTTGCACACACAAATAAACAAACACACATATGCTTATCCATATTTCTCTTTCTCTGTCGATGCAGACAAATAGTCATATTTTTCACTCCCTTCCAACTCATTCAGTGAATCTCCAATATGTTGACATGGCAGTCTGGGGGGTGCTATGTTTGGGTTGTTAGTCTTCCCTACCTCCATGACGCTTGGGCCCATGCCCAGCACTCTATCCCTTGCAGCCCTTGAGCATTCAGGGAGTTCTCTCGCCATCCCAGGCCAAGTCTCAGATTGCTTTCCTGGGGCTCGGCCTTGTGCCAGCGGCCCCCTTAGATCCATTACCAAACCTAACCACTGGCATTGTTTACCAGCCCTGAAACCAGAGCCTGGTGAGAGCACAGACATTAACGGGCACTGCCAGGGCTCTGATGGGCACCGCACCAACCTTCAGGAGTTGACACGAGGAGTGAGATAGCTGCTGTTATTGTGGGAAACTGTTGAATGAGATTACATCATTAACTACAATTCACTCATTCTCTGCCTTGTTAACCTACTCTCTATTCTACATTTTCTTGATTCACCTATAGACTTGTGTGCCTGTCTGTGTCAGTTTCTCTTTCAGACACACACACACACACACACACACACACACACACACACACACACACACACACCCCAGCTGTCAACCCTTGTCTTTTAAGATTGGAGTGGGAGATAGTTCTTGCTGGGGGCAGGGAGATTTCCCACTCCACTGTAAATTGAAAATTGGTTTCTTGTGTTTGTTCCAGCCCTTGGGTAGAACGTGTGTGTGCTTGCGTGAATGTGTGTGAGTGAGTGAGTGAGACTGAGTACATTTAGCACCTTCATCCCTGCTGGAACTGAGAAGACATGATGAGGGCAGAGGAGGAGTGTGATTGAGAGGAATAAACACACTGAAATCTAGAGAGGAAGAAAGACAGGGAGGGAGATGGTGAGACAGTTGGGTGGGGAGAATAAGAGATGGATGGAGAGATATCAAAGGGAGCGAGGTCATGAAGCAGACTTGTAAATTATGGAGACAAGTAAATTCTAAGAAAGACAGAAAAGAAAGAAAACTTCTAGATCATCATCCTATATACAGTACAGAGGTTGTGAAACAGGAATGACATGTTTTAAATCAGCAGAGATCTGCAAAAGTGACAAAAAGTGTGATTTTGTGTGCAGCAGAGTGAAGGAAGGAGAAATGGAGGGTACTGTATGTGTATGTTTGAGGTCTCCAGGGTAGAAAGTGCATTAGCAGACAGAGGACACACTGATGGGTTATGGGTCACAAACCAGGGGATAGAGGCAAAGTCACACTCATACACGCTCATGCACAAATGTGAAATGCGTCAGTCAAGAGGTTTCATGTTTATCACGATTCTTTGCTTTGAACTGTCTCTGAACTCCTCTTGTAACACTCTGTACTAAATCGAATATTAAGTAGAAGAATCAATGTAGAGAACAAATTTAGGATAACCAGAGAGCTGCAATTGTGCAGGTATTTTTGCCACTTGGATGCAGTTGCACTTGCAGTTTAATCTAAATCTTAGGTGTGGTATACATGTGAGTGCATTCATGATTCTGTGTGTCTGTGTGTGTGCGTATGTGTACAAACCCATTAACACCGTGGACATCATCCCAGTCAGAGCAAATGGGTGGCCACAGATTGGCCTGTCACACTTAGCCTGATAGAGTCGGTTCACCTCAGTTCACCTCTCTCTTCACACACATACAGACAAGGGCACATGCACACACATACCCTTCTTGCTGTAGAATTAGTGTTAAGTCAAAAGCCAAAACAAGAATAGAGCCCAGACAGAAAGAGAAAAATAATCAAAATGCCACTATTCTTGATCTCAGGTGTCTAGGTGTTTGACCATCACAAGGGCAGAAAGAGAGGTGGTGTGTGTGTAAAGTTGTGCATGTGCAACAATGTGCACACCTCCTGTCAGTTGGACACACAGTTTTGCCTCTCCCTCATCCTTCTAGCACACACAGACACATACACATAAAATGCACAACCCAGTGTGATTGATTGACCATAGATTTACTTTTCTCAAGGATCCTCCTGCCCAACACTCTCCACCACCAGCTTGTGAATTCTTAATAGGGGCTTAGTGTCACTAAAACCCCCTGAGTGCCACCTCCACCGTGGGTGATGCCCCAGCTCTAGCCACTCTTGCCTGTCATTATCTGTTCTGTTCAAAGATCCGAATCACAACCTGTGATTTTTAATGTATTAGTTTATGAAGTTAATCAGCCAGTAGTTGCCAGTAGTAATGCTAATATATAAACACATTTATAAGATTTTTTTTTCTTTTAATGAATAACTTTAGGGGGGGAAATAACTGACAACAGTGAAAAATCTAAAGAGTTCTTAAGTTTAGAGATATCACACAAAAATCTTTGCTAAACAGTAGGAGGGCTTTCTACTTATCCCACTCATGCTAATGTATATGCATGCACAGTATATAAATATATATGTACAGTCATATATTTGCTGTGTCGATATGTCAGTTTTTTCGTACAGGTCAGTTTTGTTTGGTCTCTTGAGGATAACTGTAAAATAATTTGCTGTTTGGACACATGAAAGCACACACTGAAACACCAGGCTTCAAAAACTATTTTGTTGACCCATAAAACTCCCCAGAGTAATAAAAGCTCATAATATGTGTGTATTTCTTTTTTCCTTCCTTGTCCCAAACCTTTTAAGAAAAATAGCTTACAGATGTTGCTGTATACAATTTCAGTGTGCTGGCGGATAAGGAAAGGTGGAGAAAAAAAAGACGTGGTGTCTTCTAAAGAGGATGGTGTGACTGTATATTGATGCATTAAGGATGTCCTTGGAAACACGCACACAAACATACAAACGTATACCAAACTGGCCCAAAACTCTTCTCTTCAAGTATCTCAGCCATAACAAATACAATGTATCCAGTGCAAGCTGAACTATGTGATATTCAGATAGAAATATTCATCCTTTGGCCTTCAGTCTCCTCTCACTTCCATTTGAGTGTCTTGGCAGAATAGTCTATATATTTGTTATTCTAAGAAGTGATTCAAATGAAAATGACTGAATGACACCTGAACAGAATATTATAGATAGATGTACTGTATAGTGAGATACATGGGTGGATATTTGAGTGGAACAACACTGCTTCACATTGATTCCTTGCTACACATTGGAAGGGATACTGGACTAATAAAAATGGGAGCTGTTAAATAACAGCAATTGAATGGACTCAGCTATCCACTTATATGCTTGGTGCATTCTCAATTGTAAGGTTAGGGTTAACAATAATGTTAAACAAACAAAAGGGACAATATATTCCCATGCTTCCCTCCAGATCTGTGATTGACCAAGAGTCCTGCTCAGCAAGAGCAGAGAATTAATTAAACTGACAGTAGAGAATGTACCCAAAGGGTAACCAATGAGTGAGTAGCTGCAACATGAAGCTGGCATCCCACACAGTCAATCTACAGTACGGTAGATAAAAGTAACAACAGATTGTGTTGCGAACTATAATGCAGATTTATTTTATTTTATATTATTTGATGCATATTCAATTCAGTGCTATGTTGTGAAATATTTTCCTGGGCTTGTCAAGATTGAAAATATTCCTACAAAATATAAATACGTGAAAACAGGCACCCTTGCTACTGTGCCGACCAAAGGCTTTAACACAGCATCTTTAATAATATATAGCAGAAAGGCCAAGACACAAGGAACACACATACACTCTCCCACGCACACTTGACTTATGCTTGAAGGAGGGTTGAGGGGAAGGATAGCATGCAGTTCCTCTTCAAAGTGTTCTTCCAGATAGTTTGTTGTTCCCAATCAACCTTGAAATCACCTCACTGGTCTGAGAGCAAACAGAGAATGCTCTCTCTCTCTCTCTTATACACACGCACACACACCAATGCACACACATGCATTCTCTTTCTCTCTCTCTCTCTCTCTCTCTCTCTCTCTCTCTCTCTCTCTCTCTCTCTCTCTCTCTCTCTCTCTCTCTCTCTCTCTCTCTCTCTCTCTCTCTCTCTCTCTCTGACCCTCTCTCTTCCTCTTCTCGATCAGCATTGCCTTTATTTACTCTATAGATCGGTGAGACGAGCTGTTAGAACACCGGGGGAAGAGGAGAATGGCAATCAATAGTACAGGGAAGAGGAAATCAACAGGAGTAGATGGTGCACCTGTGTGTCTGTGTGTGTGTGTCTGTGCATGTATGTGTGAGAGAGTCTATGATAGCAGTCATTGTCCTTGACAAACACTGACCATTTATTTCAATATTCACTCACAGGTTTGATTTTGAATGTATTTGTATATTTGAGGAGTATGTTTCAATAATGTATCATATATATCCTGTTTACCCCTTTTTTGAGCAAACGAGTAATCAAATCCCCTCCCAATGTCATCCTTCCCACTGATCAAGTAAACCTCAAGCCTCACCTGTCAAGCAAACTGTCTCAAACTCATGTTTATGCTCTATTCTGTTAAGATCTTATGCTAATGCATGTCTGGCTCTGCAGGTTAAAGGCACGTTTTCACTCATATCAGCCCCCTCTTTTTATTGTTTTTATATCCACTCTTTGTCACTGACATTGCATGTCCTACTCTGTCAATCAGAAGAGAGTCTTGTGGAGGACTGTTGCAGAACATGGCCTGTATGTAAGATGCATAGTAAAGACATCATTTATGTACAGTACTTAACATAAATGCAAACATACTCATATAACACATTCATCTTGTACATATTTACATAAAATGTAGAGATGAAAACAATTCACTTATCTGGTATATTCCATATTCTATCAAGGCATCTCACTAGTGTGATATAACTTGACAGTTTAATGGTAGTTTTCTTTTGAATTTGAGTGTCCCAGCCTGATTTACTATATAATACTATTTTGTTTAGTATGACACCCTTTGATTTGTGGCTTACCAATTTAGTTTGAAGAATGTATAAAACTAACCTAACATGGCATATTGTTTTTTCTTAGTGGTTTCCATCCACACTAAAACCCATCTGACCAACACAAGGACACTTCTGCAATAAGCCAATATGGCAGAAATGTTACAGTTACGTTATGGATATGTTACCTCTTCTAATGCCAGTCTGTCAGCTGTCAGTTTTATAAGTGGTTAACTAGACTGTCAATGTGCCTGTCATGCGTGACAGCCAGACAGATTGGAAACCATATTTGGAGAAGTAGCATTGTCAAAATGAATGTCATCATATTTGGCATGGATGTTGAGAATATCTCACATTACTCTGTGATATCGATGTCAATTTGGAACAAGTAGTGCTAATGTTGCAATATCTTCACATTAATAATTGGTTTGACATATCTCAATCTCTGCTTTTGGCTGCGATATGGGGTAATATTCTCACAGCGCCAAAATCATTTTCTCTCACTCTTTTTCATTTTCTTTTTCTCCTCCTACTCTCTTCCACTCTTCGCTATCATTCAAATCACACTCCATCCTCAGCAGGCCTATCTTACATCGTATTTCTTGGATGTGTCTCTGCATGCGTGAATGTGTATTTGTGGGAATCCACTCATAATCTTTTACATGTGTATATTATATATATATACATGTAGTAGGATATATATATATCAGTGCATTTTCACTTGTGTATGTGTGTGCACATGTTGTGTGGCTTGTTTGCCTATAAACAGCAGTGCTCTTGTGCTCCTTCTAACTCCTTTCCTCTCTTCCTCCAAACACTCATAAACATTGATCCCTTTGTCCCTGAAGTGGAATAGGGACAGTAAAGTCATCTGTGCCATTGGCCACAGGCAAATGCCTTCTTCTGGTTTATTAGAGAAGGTCTGTCCATACAATCAATAGGAAACCTGTGATGTACAGGGGAGTCCTTATGAATCATTGGACTGTAGAAAACCCACTATAAAAATGTTATGGCTTTCTTCTTACATTTTCCTTTGCTTTATCGAACTGAACAGATGAGATAAAGCTTTTATGATGGAGTCAAACAATCACGTCTTGATAAACAGTTGTGAAACAAATGTACAAGCTCATTATGTTGATACAGAAAAAGTTCAAAAAGTCATAAGTAAACACACAAAATGGCTGTTAAAACTTGCAAGTCATGCTGTCAAGCTTCTTGTCTTCTAAATCCTTTGTATTCCCAAGACATTTTTGGTGCTGTCAAACGAATAACCTTTTCGGAGGGAAAAGCTAATTGGCAGATCCATTGAATGTTTTTTCTTCCTCTCTTCCCTCTCTCTCTCTCATTAATTCTGCACTGTCGGTACCTGTCGCTGTGTTCACAGTCATCCGTTACCTCAGTGTGCTCATTACTGTGGTATGCCACCATAATGCTAATTAAACTGCAGTGCCACAATTAGCATGCTACCAAGGTCTCGTTGTGTTTGGTTAGGGTGACCACTAGGGTGCCCTAAGAGATAGCTATATGTGCTTTGAAACATATTATTAGCAAAGGCCATGTTTACAATAAAAGAAAGTTTATTAGGGAGAGTGAGATCAGTACCACAACAACGTTAAGTCAACAACAAAATTTACCAAAAAAACAAAACACTGATATCTTGATAAAACTGTTTTTTTAATGGTTTGTTTTTTTGGAGTGGAACCACCCTGACTTTCCAAGTTATTTTCACATCTGTAAGACTTCATACTCATTGCATCACGACTTGAGCTACTTAAAATGAGTTACAACTATGACAATGCAGAGCTCAGTCTAATATTTCTGACTGGAGGACCTGGATTTGGTATTAAATAGTGCTAAAATGACTTGGTCAACTCTCAAAGTTAAATTTATTCAAAACTGTTTCTTTGATCTTGAGATCCTTGCATCCATGGCACTTGCTCTGATGTCTGTGCCCAGGGGAGTATGGCCATCCCCTGAGTATGAGGGACTGGTTTCACCCCCTCACACAAAAGCTCACCCCCACCCTCCACCTCTTGCTGGGTGCTCAGGGAAGTTGAAGGAAGGGAACAAGGCCAAGAAGTGACAGGGGCATCAGGATGGAACGGAGTGCTGCACCTCCAAGTTCCCTCTCAACTGTCACTGTTATAGTGTGGAGACACGCACACTCTCACACACAAACCAGTCTACCTAGCCCCAACACACATGCGCAAGCACATACACAATAACTCCATGCCCACTTTTAAGTCAGGACCATTGCTCACTGTCACCTTTTTGTCACCCTGCCACACACAGGGATGCAGACAATGAAAAATGGACACACATACACACACACACACACACAGTAGAGAAGGTGTCTTTTGTCTGGCAGAGCATGAACCAGACACAGGGACTGACATGAGACAGGGAGATCTGGAGAGAGGATGACTGAGTGAGGTGTTGACAGTCAAAGGAGGTGAAATATATGGTGATATTCAACACAATGAGAGGGGTGAGTGGGACAAGAAGGAAAGAGGATTACATAAATTAACAGAAAGTGAGAGTGGAGATGAGAAATGAGAAAATAGAGAACATAAATAAAGCTCTAGGAGCAGGTACTCCAGTTATGGATGTGAGTGTAAACACACATTATTCAGATATACACATATAGACACATCATCTTGACTATAATAGAGAGCACCTCTGGGAGAGAGTACTCACAAAAGTCACCCTGCATGGCCTGTCACATAACTGTTACTATGGAAACAGCAACATAAAGTAGTAAGAATATAATAACCATGTTATATAATCCTACAGTAATCCCCAGTGAAAGTTCAGTATTGATGTCAGATAGTTTTACCACTGAGATTACTCACATATGCCACTAGTATCATTTTTTTATTTAAACATTCACTCAAAGGCTTATTACTATATGGGGCCATATTGAGAGTTGAGATAGGCAAATAGGAAATCACCAGTACCAGTCCTTAGACACTGTATAGCAGTTACCTCTAAGTGCCTTATTCTCCACTATAGAAATCATGAGAACAATTGCAATGTGTCTTCTCATTCAGAGTTGCAGTTGTGAATAAAGACATCTTAACTCCATAGGGTGGATATTGACTGCCTGGATCAATAGTAGCATATGCTGCCGTCTACAGCTGCATGCATGCAGGATCATAACACAACATATTGAAGATAAAAGCCAAGTGCACTATTGAGACCCCATTGAAAAACAACCCTCCGGTGTCCTGCACTATCACCCCCAGGGGCAGTTAAGAAAACATCATCAAACAGAGGACTTCAATTCACAAATATCCAGGGAAATACTGTAGATGCAGAGGAATGATGTGCTTTTGTTTTCCCTTGCCAGTTGCTGGTTCTTTATTATCTAATATAAGGTCAGATGGTGTTTTACTGCAGTAATAAATGGGACAATCCAATATTAGCTTTTACGTTATTTGTGTGTCTTATCTCAGATGAACTATCACTTTAATTGCATTTTGTCATTATTAGATAAAAAATAGCAATCTTAGAACTTCTATGATCATTTTAAAGCATGGCAGTGTACATACAGTATGTCATTAATGTGTATTGTTAGCAATAATGTAGGTAACTGGATGAATAACTTCTGCAACAAAAGTGGCCCTATCCACTTTTTTGTGTCATTATGCCTTTTAATTGTCTAATTTCAGAAATTGAGTATCATGAGTAGTTGTAAATGATTCAATAATACACATAAAAAAATCATAAAACCTAATTCTGTGAATGAGAACTAATCTTCACCTTCATATACACCAACGTACTTCTGTGTCAGACAGATAAAGCTGTTTAATATAGAGAAGCTGGCCTAATGGCATCTTCAGGGCCAGCAGTGGGACCACATACGCTAGATAAACAGCCTAATAGGCCTGCCATACCAACCCACCATTAGATGGCTCTGCCAGGAGATTGTTTGTCTGTTTGTTTGTCGTGTGCGTGCGTGCATGCGTGCATGCATGTGAGAAAGAGAGCAGATAAAAAATTGTGTGGTAGAGTGTGAGGCAACGAAAGTCACGGTAGAGAGAAACAGCTGCTGCTTGTTTGCCTGCAGGGCCAGATTGATGCTGCCGATCACCATCTATCCTAGAGTGTTTGTGTGTGTGTGGAAGGGAATTGTAGGATTTATGGGGTTTGCTGGTACCAATAAATGCTAATATAATAATAATAATACTAATGCTAACAAACGTTTAACAAACATTGCTGACAGAATCCAATCTCCTTGCCTCAGTCTGTGTCTTGTATGTCCTTATTTTAAAAGATAATTTTATCTTGTGTGACTTTTATACCTATGTAAACTCTCAGCAGCAGTGTTACTGTGTAATTTTCCGCTCAGCCGGTGTTCTTGCATTGGTAGTACGTAAAGTTGATGGCTCAGAGATTTCTTGACCAGGGGGCAACACTCTACAATTTCTATGTCTTTGGGGTATGGGCTCTATGAGACACAGATGTTGTGTGTGTGTGTGTGTGTGTGTGTGTGTGTTTGTCCACAAATGGGAGTAACAGGGTCATGGCCAGTGGGCCAGGTAATGACTCCCCCACCGGCTCCTCCATGCGGATTTCTGCTCTGTGGACTACCACTCTTAATGATAGAACAGGGAGGCATCCTGACTGTTTTTGTGTGTGTTTTGCACCGGTGTTCATGTGTGTGCAGTCACATGTTCAAGTAAGAGATGTAGCAAGGCTGAATGTAGATCTGTGTCATTTAGACTGAATCTGTGTGACACAGCTCCTGCTCCAAAGCAATTTATACAGCCTCAGGCTATTAGTATGTATAGGATTCCATATAGTGTCTGATGATGCATGGGTAGTATGGTAATTGGGTTTCAGTTGGACTACAGAGTGCCTTTTTGCTGTGCATTGATTTACCAACCTGTGCTGTAAAGGCAGGAATCCAGTTGTTCATTATACCAGATACCTTAAAAAGTATTTTGTTTGTTCAGGATATGCTCATGTGTGAGATGTTGCACTGTGTCTTAGTGTATGGTTGACTTGTTGAATATTAATATGTCTGATGCATGTAAATGTGTTCACTGGCGTTCACTGAAGTGTTTGATATACCTGAGGATGGCTGGACCTCGGCTTTGTGAGAATTTAATAGCTTTCATTTCGCAGCCTGCTTGACCTTCTCCATGCATTGCATTAGATATGCATTACTCTTGAAGTCTCACATGGCCAGATACATCTGTACTTTCTCTTTAGAATATCCTATCTCTATGCTCCCATGTGCCCAGTAACCTGCCCTCATCAATACTCAACTAGTTTCAACTACAGGGGCTCAAACCTGGATTTATACACCTGTCACCATTTCTTTAAAATACCATAGAATACTGTTTGTTTGAGTCTGACTTTGGATATCATATTTGCTTTTTGTTGCATTGAATGGAGGCCTTCATAAACTGTTTTAAAGTTTCTCTCTTTGATTTATGGTATTCTATTTTTTCAATTCATGAAATAGAATGAATATCATTTTAAATCTAGTTTTCATTTACAGGCTGTGTTACCTTATGCTGGTGCACATTGTATACTCAACCTATAAATCAAAAGAATGAGTGGTTGTCAGTGTTGTTTCTTTTTTTAATGAGAGGTTACATTTCAAAGATATGTCATCCTTGATTCATATAACAGGACCTCCAGAGCATTCAACCTTTTTAGAATTCATAATTTATGTTGATTAGGGATGTCTTCGGCCTGTGTGTCCAATCTGCACAGAATAATATGATCATCTTGTATTCTAAACATTGTAGTCAATTAAATTATCAAAGGGGCTAAATGATACATGTTATGTGATTGAATGTATTATCCACAAGACCATCTAGTTCTGAACGACCGTGACAGTCTCATCAGCAACAATTGCACAGGCTAAAAATCCATCTCTGCCCTATTCTCAGTCTCACTCTAATTGTGTCACCTTATCAAAGGCTGCTGAAAAACAAGAGTGCAGATTAGTTTCAATACAGGGCCAATCTAATCCTTTCAGCTCACTCTCTCATAATGTGTCATTGCCAGTCAGTCAAACAGCTCCACACAACAGCAGTGTTTACTACCCAAATGAATAGATCTTGGACATTTAATTCTCCATAAAATATAGCCTCAGTCAGGATTTTTATGACTGTGATTTGAAATACAAATGGCTTTGATTTCTGGGGTTCTATAAATGTTCAATTGATTGATTTACAAAGGGTGGAATTGTTTCATATTGTGACAAAGGATGCAATCTTTGTGCTTTCAAGGTCTGTCTTGATAATAATTCAAACAATTATCCAGTGCTTTGCTCTGATAACGCCCAACACATACATCAGCTAAACTATGTGCTGCATTATGTCTTGTATCATTCTATCAAGGCCCCAAATCAGCCAGAGCAGCTGTATGAATTCCTCTTCACAGTGGTATGGACATGTGGGTTGATTTCGATCAATATCTGTGCACATCCTACACATTAGTGAAAGATTCAGTCAGGATGCAAGACGCCAAACAAGACTGGCTGGAATCCCAATTGGGCATTTTTAAAACAAAATAAACACAACTTTTGTGGCAACGCAGGTCAGAGCAAGTATTAGTATAAAAGATTGAAGGGTGTGACTGACACAAAAGTGAGATCTCATTAAATTGAAAAGGAAAATGCCTACGTTTTTTCCAACAATATGAAAAAGCGCTTAGGGGTATTGTTAGATACAGGGAAAAAGCCTCCATCTTCCCCTGAGTCACAGTCCCTGCATGGTCCATGTCTCGGATGTGAAAGCTAATCATTTGACCTGTTGGATGTTTCATCCTGCCCAGCTAGTCTATGACCTTCTGATTCTGCAAGCGAGATAAAACTTTCAGTCCCTGCAGGACTGTCTGACATCTCCATAGACAAACAGGCCATCCAGGTACTTGCAGTACAATTTACTGGCTAACACTACCATCTCTATTTATGACTAATAGTAAAGTGTATTCAGTAAAAGCTGGCATTGCAAACATCATGACAGGCTAGAGGTCTCTGCTTTGAGAATCATGGTACATAACCATTGTTGATATGCAAAATTATCACGCTGAGGGTTGGTGGGTTGTAAAGGGAATTCACAGGAAGTCACAGGAAGATATATTTACATTCATTTGTTTTATTCAGAAAATAATGCACTGGTTGCATAAAGTAGGAAATGGTAAGCCTGCTCTCACTAATGGAAAGTAGCAAACAACAATTACAGAATGTAAATATGCCCTCATGTATTTTTTTTTTTATACAATCATCTTAAGGACTTAAATTAATTACAATGTGGGAAGCAGTTTTGGCACGTGAATTCTTGTTTTTGTCAGTAGAATTGTGTGACAGAAGGTACATTTATACGTAGACACTGAGATGCTTTGTTTGAAGTTGAATGAGGGTGTTTGTTTTTCAAAAAACGTCCATGTTCATTGCACATTTGCATAACAGACACAACAAATTGGCCCCTGTCCACTTTTTAGAGCATATTATGTTATCAGCCCCCAGTCTAGTATTGTCCTGTCCAGTTGTAGCACTCAACTCGCACTGCCTCATTATGTCTTGTTGGATGTAACAGTATTAAGATACATTATAAAGGACTGCAGATGATAAGACATTTGATAAGTAATTATCAATCATAAACATAGTATATTGTGGCTCACACACATAACACCATCTAAAAGCTGGGCTTGTTCACGTTCATTTTTTCTCTGACACAGTTTCCTTTTATCCTAATCTTTCCATTTCTCACTGCCTCTCACTCACTGGTATTTACAGCAGTTAGTGTTTCACAGAGATGATATCATGAACCTCAGGGCAGTGGAGCATAACAAGAATTTAACATCCTAATGTGGAAGTAAACTGTATTGTACAATGAATGGAAACATCAAATAGTCAACAGGTGAAGCAGTGAGGCCGAAATTTAAGGCCAAACAGCAGGTTGGACTCTTAAGATGACAATGTACAACACAAAACTAAGCCTGTAATATGTGAAAGGCTGGGGGCTTTTTCTGTTACAGATCATAACCATTTGACACTATTTTATTGAAGCTAATCTGAGGGCAGTTAGGTGCCTTATTCTTTCCTCAAGTGCTTCATATAAATTTATTATCAATGCCCATTATTGTGTCCCATGTATTTTTTTTTTATATATAACATGTCTTATTATGCTACTCTCAACAGCCTCAATATCCCTCAGGAATCAATAAAATGTAATGTAGCTGTTTAAAGATATTGACAAGAACAGCATATAGATGGATATTTACTCAGTGTGTGTGTGCACATGTGTGAATGTGAGGGAGAAATTGAGCAGTAGAAACTTCTATCCACCCATGTATTGTTCACTTGTAATGAGTCAGTCACTCATAGTGATGATTCACTTAGAGAGATTGTGCCAGTAAATGCTAATAATTCATTACCTTTCTTTTTTGGCATGGAATTTGATGTTTTCTACCTAACTACAACATAAACTGACACTATCAAGAAACAAGAACATTATACAAACACTCACACACAAAAAAACATGCACACGGTAAGTGCATACACAACATGTCCTGCTGAGCATCTTCCTCTAATATTACTTTTCTATGGAAGTAAACAACAAAGCTGTGTGTTAACAGGGAAGCAGACTGAGTGTATATGTATATTTGTACTGTAGGTGAAAGTGAGAATTTGCGGGTTTCTGTGTGGGTTGTTTGCCTGGGGGTACTTATATGATGTGGTCTTATTAAATCAGCGCAAGAAAAGGAGGAACAGACAGAAGTGATAGAGAAGCACAAAGAAACCTGAAGCGATTAAACCCCTACTCAAACCGGCTTAGCAGTGAAAGCTTCACAGAAAGCCAACAATGGTTTCCTTCCTTTAAATCTCGCTTCTCTTTTGCTTTCTTTTCCACTCTCTCCCTCCTGCACTCTTTACCCCTCCTCCTGTTCTTTCCCTCTCTCAAACAGATTATTCCTTTTCTTTTTCTTTATGTCTGTCTTCTCTTCGGCACGTTAGGCCGCTTAACTCCACAATACTCATGTCAGGTCAAAACCCACCCTCCCCCAATCTCTCCAATTCAGGATAAAAAGCTTCTTGCTGTATAAGGTATTACTGTATCTCAGCCGTCAACCACCTCGAAAGTCTTTCTTTCATTTGTTCATTACAACTTCTTCCTTTCTTTTCATTCTTTTCTTTCTCTAAAGGAGTTTTAGGGCAAACTAGGGTTTGCAAGGTTGTTAATTGCACAGCAATTTTTAGGGGATAGGGGATTAAAGTTGAATAAATGTATGAGGGATTAGAGTGTGTGTGTGTGTGTGTGTGTGTGTGTGTGTGTGTGTGTGTGTGTGTGTGTGTGTGTGTGTGTGTGTGTGTGTGTGTGTGTGTGTAAGAATTTGGTCAGGTTGATTTCTCACACAAATTCTCACTGAAAATGCTTTTACAACAAACACAACACTTCTGCTGTAATATTTGACTTATAAACTTTACAGTTTTAGGGTTCCCATATACACTTACAAACCCATTTAGATGTTCCGAAATTGGGGAATTACCCAGCAGTACATCAAGGGATAGTGTTTGGAACAGGAGCCAGTGAATTCATCTCACAGCACAAAGGGTCTAGTCCTTCAACTCCCAAAACCAGTGTAATGGACTGGATTAGACCACCTGGTTTGGTATTAAGAGGGGGAGGAATCCAACCCTTCCCCCCACCAGCATCCACATCACCTGCACTTGGCATTGCCCATGAATGCCAGTCATTAATACGGCATTACAAAGACGAGGCCCACATCTTTCCCAACGGACCGGCTCCACTTCCACATATAGAGAAACTATTGTTTTAAATGCAACTGCTCCCACCCCCTGGAGACCGGGTTTCCATTCAGTGGCCACTGTAGCTAGTATACTACCAGAGAGGAAATATGATAAATGTGTCTAGCTCCATCTGTCAGAGAGCAGCGGTACATTCTCTTTTTCCCAGGTGCCAACAGGTGTAAAGGGGTAAGCCCAGGTCGGGTTACTGATTGTTTGTGTGTAAGTACGTTCATTTGTCATCCATGAATAACACCCCCTCTCTTGTTTTTTTTTTTTTTTTCCAGGTGCACCAGAAAGGAGAAATGTGAGCGTTCATCAGAGCCTCGGCGCTTTGCATCGGACATCAAGCAGTGTGTGCGTCTCAGTGTCCATCCAAATAATATTTCAGTGTCCCAGTTTAGTGTCACGGTGAGTGGATACACTTAAAAGAAACAATGCCCTGTTTTCTAATGTTTGCGTACAGTATATGCACAGTGTTTGTCATATCATCAATTCCTCTCATGCAGCTTTTCTTTATCAGATCTTCTGACCTCATTGACATTACCTTATTGTTTTATTACTATGGTTCTTTCTCTTTCCCTCTGCAGGATAAAATAATGTCAAATTTTAGTGATTAAATTTATTTTCATTTCAATAAGGAAGAAACATGTAAGCAAGCATTTGTTTTAGTGGAGCCATATTGCAGTAAACAGTGAGGGTAGCTAAATGTGTTGCTTGTGAGAAAATCTTGTCTGGGTGATTGACAGCATTACATTACATTACATACTCAAGCATAATTTGCAATGTGATGTAATTATGCTCTAGATACTGATTAGTAGCTAGTGTTAACTCTATAATCCTGCTTTACATCATTTTTCCTGCCTGCCAAAATGCATCCTTCAAATCCTGACCTCACAACTTACAGTCCTGTCCGGCATCTACAAACAGATGTCAACAATCATTAACAGCACACAGTTTAGCTCAGCTGTGTTTACTGTGATTGTTGGCAGCTAAATGCACTACTTTTCCCCCTGGACATATCATTCTATAACAGCTGCCAGATTTAAAGGGTTTGTATTGTTTTGATTGTTAATGTGTATTGATCAGTGCGTAAGGAGCTGTGATGCAATGTAACAAAAAAATATGTGCTAGAATTACAGAAATACAAAAACTTGTGGGGTTTTATAACAGATTTGTAACTTCACCTTTTGTGTTTTCACTCACATCTTTTAGAAGAGAATGTGATAGTGTGCAGTCATTGGTACTTTGATAATGTCTGACAACCAACTCATCAGAGAGAGACTCACAGTATTTCCCTCACGTTATGCCCTTACACCACCCTGAACATAGCATGCTGCTCTATGCCCTCAAGTACATACATTTTTGTCTTTTTCAAAACAAAGGAGATTTTGAAAGGCTGTAACACTGAATGTCATGAAAATCCCATCGACTTTAACCACCTTAAGTGATGTCACATTTCAATTCCCATTTCTTATTTAATGGTGGTTTAGTAATGGCTTTGAATCCCAGACACCAAGTGCATAAGTATCCAATATGATTTTCTAAGGTCAAGCCTGAATGACTACTTTCCTTCATTGCTTTGAGGGTCACACGAGAGGTGTTGATTTTCTGAGGTACACCTCTGCATCACTCTAATGATATTCATGGAGTGTGTGTGCGGTGTTGCTTGAGCCTGAGCCTTCAGAGAGTGTTTAACCTTTTCCCAGTGAGCAGGTTTTACCCAAAGGCTATGCCACACTTTTCCCATCCAACTGATTGCAGGGCATAGGCTTCTCTCAGACAGACAGGGGCTCCTCCTTGACCTTTGTGTTATTAAATATTTGTTTTGAAAGATAAGCCAAAGCTTTCTTGAGAAAATCAGGGACACACTTCTGAAATCAGACCGATTTTAAGCCATTATTCTCTTTTACATTAAATTCTCTCTTTGTTTATATAGATTTTGTTCTGTCTTTCTCTAAGCTTCTGAGGAATAGTCTACATCTATGCATATTTTGTCTTTGTGTACACTTTGTGTATGATTTAACTCATATTAACTAAACTAATTAACTAACCTAAATCTAAAAAGCAATTAAATGTGTCTCTTAATACTACTTTAAATTGTTGCAAATGTGTTGTATAATGTTATTAATTATAATATGGTGCATTAAAGGTGCAGTATGTAGGATTTAGTGGCATCTGGCGTTGAGGTTGCAGATTTCAACAAACTCATTACCCAGCTTGTTTCTACCATGGCAACATGAATAGTCCATCATCACATATCCTCTGCATTCAGGAGGGCATTTGTGAACGCGTGGGTGTGCGTATGTGTGAAGGATGTTTCTGTTAACGTGAGTAGGTTATTTTCATGTTTATGCAGCCGTGCTGTGGTTAGGCCTGGCTGTGACTACTCTGAATGTAATTGAGGAAACTCGTGGTCTGCTTTATTCTCATCTTAAAAGGAAAAATAAATTGAAGTGAGAGAAGAAGAAGGTGAGCGGTAGAGTGAGCAAGGTATAAGAGAGAGGATGTGTAAGAGATAGAAGCCCCGGCCATGCTCTGTCCATCTTACGTGGGAAGCTGTGTATCTGTTCACACCCGCGCTGCCGTCTTTTCATTAAACAGCAATATAAAAACAGCGCAGGTCAGCCCTTCTCTCCCGCTGAGGCAGCTTTCAGCATCATATCACAAGTGTACTATGGGCTGCGCCTCAAATCAATGCCTAGACCAAGGCCTACTGCAGACACGCTTTTCCATCAATATGTATATTTTGGTCTTGACCCCAGTTCACCTGCCTCACTGGCCCTCTTTTTTTCTTCTTATTCAAGGACAGTGTTTTTGTTTTCTATTTTTCCTTTTTTTTCTTCTACTCTGCCTGAAGCCTGTTTTTGCTGAGATGCAGGAAGGCTTACACAGAATTTTTAAATGAAGAGAGAAAATTTGCATTCCTTATTTCCCAGAGTCCCTTTTCCCCTCTCTGTCCAACAGCTTGTATGCTTGCCCTTTTCTTTTCCTCTCACTTCCATTCTTCTCTCTCATTCTTCACTTTAGCCTTCCTGTTATTTCTTTCCTCCTCTTGTCCACAGTGTCTTCTCATCCTGTTTCAAACATCCATATTCAATTGCCTTGTTCCATCTCTCCTACCTGTTCATCTCTCTCCTTACCTTGATGCTTCGTTTTTATCATGTCTTTGATGTTCTCTCATAAAACACTTTTTTCTTGCTGAACCATACTCAAGACATTAAGATGGAATGTGAAATCCATACAGCTCATCAATACCACAAGGCATTGTGGGAGATTGCTTGAAAGGTAGAAGGGCTTGTGGTCATCAGATATTGGCCTACATGATGACATTCATGCCAGTGTTAACTCAAATGAAGTCTGGGCAGTATTCATTTGAAGGCTGTTTATATGTTAACCCCTTATTCAAGAGTCCCCCTGTGGCTCCTCTGGCCATTGACCACCCTGAACCTTTTGCATGATCATCATTAATATTTTGAACTGATTTTTGCTGGGTTTGCTGTTATGAATATGAAGCCACTGAAACTTAAATGAATCCTCACTACCTTTGGTATTTATAGCTGGTCCTAGTTTGGACTTATTGCAGAGTATGTTAACAGCGTTTAACATAGTTTTCTATCTTTCTCTTTTATAGTTGGTATTAGAGGCCCATAATGTCCCAGAACTTTCTGCTGGTGTCAACTGCACCTTTGAAGACCTTGCTGAGATGAATGGCTTGGTGGAGGGAAACCGGATTAAGTGCTCCTCCCCTGCTGAGAAAGAGATGCCACGTATTATTGTTGACAAAGGTAAGGATGGGCCTATTGTAACATTTTTGTCGTCCAAAAAGCAAGAAGAATTTTACCATTTCACACCAGGAAATGTCCTTAAGGGGCTGCCAGCCAGTGCTGGGTGTCACATGTCACCATTTGATTTGATATTTGCAATGTGAGCAAATGATTATTTCCTTAAAAATATGTAAAAATATATAAAAGCCCAATGCCAGAGTCAACTTGTTGACATTAGTATTACATCACTTGTTGAACACATGAATACATGTCTGTTAGAGATGCCCTTATTCATCTGGATGTTTTCTTCTCAGTCAGAGTCATGGTAATCCCAGGTCTAAGAATATTTTATGAATTTTTGTTTTCTGGTTGCCATCAGTAACTATGCAAGCCTTAAAGCACTACCTTAGGACATGTTTAGTAATTGAATGAACTTTAGTTGTTAGGCTGCTGTGGGAATTACTTACCACCCTCGCTCAAAGTGGATATGCTCCAGAGGGAGTGATGGGACCCCAGTTAACCCCAGTACAAAAAGAGTATATCATGCTGCACAGCTAAGTGGCACTACCGTATTTCAGTTAATTTAGAGCCAAGAGATTACACAGTACCCCCCAGACACTGTGACTGTTCCATTGCTTTGAAGAGACAAACATTTAAACAATATTCATTGCACAAGTATTTTTTTTTCTAATTCCCTTTTCTGTTTGTAATTCCCTTGCTTTTTACCTTCTTTCTTCATGGTAGGCTAAAACTACTTTAATTGAACAAAGCTCCCATAGGGGAAGGCCTATCCCCAGGCAGGCGATTTTTCATCACCAACCAATCAATGTGTCCTCATACTGAGAAAATAAAGATGCCATTCTTCCATACTTCTATACATTAAGACTGAATAATGATTGAAAAGAGAGAAAGGATAGTACATAAAATAAATGTGGTCCATCAGCAATGCTCAAAATTTACATACAAACGAATTCCCAGTGAAGCTTTTTAGATCCTACCAGTGCAAATATGTTATCTAAATTTATAAAGCATTTAGACATTAGAGCAAAAAAATAAAAAAACACACACATGAGGTACCAGAAATACAGACAAAACTGCAGTGAAGGGGAGTGTTTAGACTACCATGAAATCCCAGTGGTGGTGAGACCTTTAAGGCTCACATCTGCTTCATTTATTTAGTACACAAACACACACACACACACACACACACACACAAGCATTACAAACACATCCACTGCCATGAACAAACACACAACACCACTGCAATAAAATAATCTACAGATGAACAGCACTCATACAGCTATAAGGTAAACAGTCAGCCTGAGGGTGCTTTAGGGAATTAGCTATATTTATTTAATGTTTGTCATGTCAGCCACATGTAAAGCAGGTGATGTTGTAGTCATGCAAACATTGATGTGTACGTACAGTACCAGTCAAAAGTTTGGACACTCTTTCTCATTCAAGTCAATGAGAAGGTGTGTCCAAACTTTTGACTGGTACTGTATGTATTCTTAGGCACACAATTGAAGGATGCAGCATTTTCCCCATCTTGCGCTTCGTGTTTCTTCAACATCTCAAACATACACTGTTATACCCTTTCCCATTTCAGGAGGAGGAAAATAGTTCACATTTTTGCCTATATTTGAACCTTCTATCTCCCACTTTTACTAGCACTCATTAGTCTAAGCTTGGTTGAAAGATAGAAAAGGAGGGAGGGAGACGGATGGAGAGAAAATAGAGGGAGGGATAGATAGTGTTAGCAGGCTTCAAGGTAACATTTAGGTGGCCTAATTAGGACAGATCCGTTGTCAGTGGTGCTTTACTGTGATTGATGAATGATTCCTTCTTTGTTAGGGAGATGGAGAGAGACACGGGGGAGAAGAAAGAGTCGCAGTGTGGAAGGAAGCGAATAGACCTGTGTGTAGAGATAGAGTGGGGTTGAGAGGGAGAGGTACAGAGGTAGTGTTGAGAGAGAGCAGTAAGATGTGTGGATGTGCTGTTGAATTAAACATGAACTCCTTCATTAGGGCCTGACAAAAGGACACACCAAATACAGATGAGGCGCAAGCTCGCATACACACAATCTTAACATACACACACACGGTTTATGTTTCATCATATTCCCCCCTTACCTTGTCAAAGACACTCTCAAAGACTTTTCTGGGGGAATACTTCTCATCCCAAGGGAAATGTGTGTGCACCAACTTTTATTTTCTCTTGTAAGGCAGGAGGGATAGGGAGACTTAACCCAACAAAACTGTTCCACTCTCCCTCTCTCTTTAGATACTGCCTTTACCACTGCAACAGGCTGAGCACCTGTGGCTCAAAGCGTTGCAGACGTCTTTTTTTCATGGCGAAATCTAATGTGACTAGACCAAAAAAAGCATATGTGAACAAGTGAAAAAAATGATTATCATACAGGCAGGAGCTCTTTAAAAGTGCCTATCCATTGCTTGTACTGGAAAAATAGCTGTAACATGCTGCTATTTGTAATACTGTTCACTTCCCATTTTACTCAATAGCTCAATAAACTGTCAATTATGTTTTCAATGAATGAGACAAAAAAGCAATTATTGCTTATATTATTTCTTATTCCTTTTCTCTTCACCATGTATTTTGTACCTCTACATATTAAACTATTATTTTGACTATAATCTGTTCTCTCTAGGTGACCACCAGATTGTGCAGCTCTATCTCAAGTCCAAAGAAACAGGCTTGGCATTCGCGAATACCAGTTTTGTTTTCTACAACTGTAGCGTGCACAAGTCGTAAGTATCAATGTCTATTTTTATTTTTTACACTTAAGTATAACACATGGTGTAATTTACGTCTTTATTGTACCAGTTTCTGAGTTCTTCTAAGACAAAATAAGCATTTCACCAGATGGATCAAAGCATACTCTATTTGCAGTGTGTGTTGCTTCCTTGACATTTCAAGGTGGATCTCTCCTGAAGATACCTTGTCAAGTCATAATCTCTGCATATTGATTTTAAAAAACTGACATTGATTGTTAAACTGTTGGAAATTGCATTGTATGTGTAGTGTAGTGTGTTAAACCTTTGTTCTCTAGTGTATTTTCTGCAGTTCAGTACTAATTCACAGCACTATCTTGCCTCTCCTCTGCTTTCCATTTAGGTGTCTGTCATGTGTTAGTAGTCCCTACCAGTGCCACTGGTGTAAATACAGACATGACTGTACCCACGACCCTCGTACATGTTCCTTCCAGGAGGGACGTGTCAAGACGCCTGAGGTAAGTCTCAAGACAGGGTCAGGGTTAAAAGAGTTTAACTTGACTTACTTTTGTTTTCACCTGTTCAGGCATCAAATCCATCTGGAGGCAGGTGTAGCACTAGGAAGGGAACTGAAAGATGAATTGGACCCAGAGCTACACAAAGCCGAAGAACATGGCAGGGATTATAGAAATGTGTTGTTTCTGAGTTGTTGTTGGGCTGTTTTCAGGGGCCCAGAATTCCTAGCAGCACCTCTGCTTGTAGATCCAAAGAAAGTAAACTTGTAGCCTATTAAGACAATGTCCAAGAATAGTTTTCAAATCCTGGCCAGCTCCAGCTGGCCTTTGGCTTGGACAAGCTATGTGATAAAACACAGTGAAATAAATTGAGGGGAAATGTTTGGCTACATGAGACTAATAGCTATCATTCTAGGTTTCACATGCAA